>NW_022631006.1:3247725-3249324 GCF_010015895.1 Lontra canadensis | reverse complement strand
GTTCTCTGAACCTCCTGGATTTTGATGCTTGTTCCCTTTGCCATATTGGGGAAATTCTCTCCAATAATTCTCTCCAATATACCTTCTGCTCCCCTGTCTGTTTCCTCTTCTTCTGGAATCCCAATTATTTTAATGTTGTTTCGTCTTACGGTGTCACTTATCTCTCGAATTCTTCCCTCGTGATCCAGTAGCTGTTTGTCCCTCTTTTGCTCAGCTTCTTTATTCTCTGTCATTTGGTCTTCTATATCACTAATTTCTCTTCTGCCTCATTTATTCTAGCAGTGAGAGCCTCCGTTTTTGATTGCACCTCATTAATAGCTTTTTTGATTTCAACTTGGTTCGATTTTAGTTCTTTTATTTCTCCAGAAAGGGCTTTTATCTCTCCGGAGAGGGTTTCTCTACTATCTTCCATGCCTTTTTCGAGCCCGGCTAGAACCTTGAGAATCGTCATTCTGAACTCTAGATCTGACATATTACCAATGTCTGTATTGATTAGGTCCCTAGCCTTTGGTACTGCCTCTTGTTCTCTTTTTTTTTTTTTTTTGTGGTGAATTTTTCCGCCTTGTCATTTTGTCCAGATAAGAGTATATGAAGGAGCAAGTAAAATACTAAAAGGGTGGCAATAACCCCAAGAAAATATTCTTTAACCAAATCACAAGAGATCCCAAATCGTGAGGGGGAGAAAGGGGATAAAAAGAGGTTCAGAAAGAAAAAAAAAGAAATAAAAGAAACAATTAAAAAAGAAAACGAATAAAAAATATATAAAATGAAATATATATATATATATTAGATAATCTAGTTAAAAAACGTTAAAAAAGAAAAGGGTAAAAGTTAAAAAAATAGCAGAAGAAGAGACAAAAAATTGAAAAAGAAAAAAAATTAAATTAACTGCAAGGCTAAAGAATCACTGGGAGAAATCCAGGAGTTCCGTGCTTTGCTTTCTCCTCCTCTGGAATTCCGCTGCTCTCCTTGGTATTGAAACTGCACTCCTTGGTAGGTGAACTTGGTCCTGGCTGGGTTTCTTGTTGATCTTCTGTGGGAGGGGCCTTTTTAAGTGATTCTCAAGTGTCTTTGCCCCGGGCGGAATTGCACCTCCCTTACCAGGGGCCGGGCTGGGTAATCCGCTCGGGTTTGCTTTCAGGAGCGTTTGTTCCCTGAGCGCTCTCCGTAGAGTTCCGGAGGACGGGAATGAAGATGGCGGCCTCCCAGTCTCCAGCCCGGAGGAGCCGAGAGCCCGGGGCCCCACTCCTCAGTGCGCCCTCAGAGAACAGCGCCCAATTACTCCCGTCACCTTGGCCTCCGGCCGCACACCGAGCTGACCGAGCCTGCGACCGTTTCAAGGTAACCCCGAGCTGTGAGCTCACTCCTTGGCTCTGTCTCTGTAGCCGGCTTCCCCGTTCTAATACCTGTAAGCTCTGCGACCCTCAGACACCCCCGATCCTTCTGTGACCCTGCGGGACCTGAGGCCACGCTGACACCGCTGACCACGCTTCACCCCAGTTAAGCCTCTGGAGCGATGTCCCTCAGTGGAACGGACTTTTAAAGTCCTGATTTTGTGCTCCGTTGCTCCGCCGCTCGCCGGGAGCCGCCCCCCCCCCC
>NW_022631006.1:3106876-3247625 GCF_010015895.1 Lontra canadensis | reverse complement strand
GCGGTCTATCTTCCCATTGCTTTGGATTCACTTCTCCGCCAGTCCTACCTTTCAGAAAGTGGTTGATTTTCTGTTTCTAGAATTGCTGTTCTTCTTCTCTTCGATCTCCCGTTGGATTTGTAGGTGTTTGCAATCTTTAGATAAGCTATCTAGCTGATCTCCCGGAACCTGAAGTAGTCTCAGCCTGCTACTTCTCCACCATCTTGACTCCTGATTCGAGTATTCATCTTTTCTCAGAATAATAATTTTTATATAAATCTCAAATCAGTTAATTACCTATCTCAAATGCTTGTTTTATGTTAAGGCTTCAAAAATTAGAGATAACTGTTAGAAGGTGACAAACTGTGAGGACTTTTCTTGTTTCTAAACCTCTTTTTCTGTAAATAATAGGCTTGTGGGAATCTCTCCTTCTATAATTAGAGAAAACCGACTTCTGTCTAGATTAGAGTCACTAAAGCACATTAGAAAGAAACCTTCCAAGTCTCACAGATACTTTATGTGGGGCACATTCTTACAGAGTCTGGAATATTTTTTTTTTTTCTTTCCAAAGATCCTGAATTGAAAAGGAAATAGATACCTACTGACTAATGCAGGAAGAATACCTTAGGCATACATTTCATGTGATAATTGCTTTTCTTTTGCATTTAGGAACTATAGGCAAAAGTGAGAGAAATGTAGCTGGTTTTATTACCCAGAGGGAAAGCAATCACTATCCTTGTCAGGTCTATGAACATTTCTCCCATCCTGGGAAATCTTTAAAAAATAAAATCATGTTGGTGGCTATCTTGCAGTGCATTCAATTAAAGTTAAGTTGTTAGATTTTTCCCTAAGAAATGTCAGCTACTACCATTACCAGGTATCTGACCAGGTCACATGGATAATAAACGTGTTCATGCTATACTGTCCGCATTTGTCAGGGACTGAGCTAAAAAAGACTGATGAGTATTTCATGGATATTCATTCTAGTTTTACTTGGGGAAAATTATATTCATCTTGTAAACTCTTTGACCACAAACTGTTCTCTTTTGCTGCTTGATTTGCCTCTTAAACATAGCGACAATACAGAATTTTGTAATTTAAAAATGTAGATCAAATGCATCTGGTTTGTGCATAGTCCGAATGAAAATTTGAAGAAATCTGCTTCATCAAACATTAATAGAGAAAAGATACAATTAGAGACTGGCTGTTCTTTTGAGACTATAACTAAACCTCTGATTTTAGTTACTGTGGAGGAGAGAGTGGCAGAAAGAGAGAATGAGTGAATAAGATGGTAATTGAGTTTCTCAGATTGTTCTATTTGGAAAATGTCACATTTCAGAGATTTTGCTGCCTTTCTTTCCAAGATAGAAGGTGAGATTCTAGAAAGCCTTTGTGGGTATAGAATGGGCAAATTGCCTCATCAGTCATCCACTCTGTCTTCAACTGCTCTAATAACTCTCATTCCAGTGCTCAGCTAAGGCACAGACTCAAGGCCAAAGTCTACTCCTGAGATATAGGAAGAGTAGCATGTATTTTTTAGACTGGAGAACTTGGGAAAAAAATAAAATAAAATCTACTGTTCTAGCCCAATATATATTCTCAGAATGAGTGTGTCATGATCTTAATCCAGATCCTCTGTTTGCCAACACTCGCTTTTTGTGATTGAGTTATCTCTAATTTTAGCCATTTGTACCCTATGATATTGTTTTCAGTTATTTCAAAGAGCAACAAAAATTGCCAAAGCCATTCAAGGAACATTTCTTATAGGCTATATAACTTTATCTGCCCTTCCTCTAAATTTTTATTAGAAGGTGATGACATCACCTGAAAATGACTTCAATTCTAATATTTTCTTCTATAGATATCCATTTGATTCTTGGAGAGATTAAACTATGAATATTCTTTGAAGGTTTGTTATTTCACTTTTACCTTACTAAAATTTCATCTCCATAGATGGAACTATTCTTTTCTTCTTTTTAAGATTTTATTTATTTATTTGACAGTGAGAGAGGGAACACAAGCAGGGGGAGTGGGAGAGGGAGAAGCAGTCTTCCTGCTGAGCAAGGATCCTGACGCAGGGCTCAATCCCAGGATACTGAGATCATGACCTGAGCCAAAGGCAGAAGCTTAACCAGCTGAGCCTCGAGGCACCCCTAGATGGAACTATCCTATCACTATTTTGTCCACTCATATTTTCAAAGGACTCCCAGCCCAAGGAATATTCACTATAATTAGTTTTACAATTATGCCAAGTATATTTGGTTTTTACAGTGTTCTATATTATCTTGATTATATTTTCATTTTTTATAATATTTTTCTTATCTCAGGTTTCATTTATATGAGAGACACAAAGGAGTTTGCACAAATCACATCCTTGCCATATGTAATTATATTACCTCAGTGCACAGTGGAAGCAGTAGTGACCAAAACAGAGCAAGGATGGAAAGAAGGAAAACTTCATAATTTCATTCTTCTCTCTCAAATGAGTAAGTCTATTTATTACTTTTGATCTGTTACTTGAGTTTTTTTTAAGTTCCAGATTTGAATGCATTTTACATGGAGTACTTGTTTCATTATGCCTGAAAAAGTAAGTTATCTCAGTAAAGTGGTATAACATCCATGCCAGGAAAACATGAAAATATTGATTTTTCAGGAAGGAACTAACTTAGCAAAGGAGTCTCATAATAAAGGCACATATATATATATTATTAACAAAGCATAGAACATGTTTAACTCAGGAGATTGAATTGGAAATATTAAATATAACCAATTCAGATATTTGTGGAAACAAAGTCTCTAGACTCTAGATGAGAAATAGAACTGTTGTTGAGTAAAGGCCAATTTCTTGGCATTGATGACTGAAATTAATAGTATGAAATAAACAGCTTAAATGTCCAATTGTGAACCAAATCTTGTGGAACTTTGGATTCAAAAGATTAACTACAGATTATGGGGATTTTGAGTCTTTGCTTATTACTCTTTGCTTATAAATTTCCCTGAATTCCTGAAAATATACCATCAGAAAATTATAGAAAGTTAAGGCTGAAATTATACTATCAGCTACCAAATCTAATGAATGTTCATTCTGGAGGCAAACACCAATACTTCACTTGTGTTTACTTTAATTCTGCAAATGTCAAATATGATTTCAAACACTCCTCAAATATATGTTTATTTGTCCATTAAATATACATAATTCTGCTTCAAACTTACAATGTACATATCTCTCTAGTAATATGTAGTATTTATTTATTTATTTTATCCTAAAGGCAATCTCCAAATGTTTCCATTGTCCTTGTTAAATGGGGACATGATATCTTATGGGGAAAAAGATGGACAGTGTGCATAAGTAAGCTGCCTTTAAAGCAGGTAGTTGCTAATTTCCAGATCACACACTGAGCTACATTATTTCTTAGGTAATATTTTATTAGAATATCATACAGAATGTGTTTTATAGTATAACTACAGAAATTAAGGCAGAAATCTGTTTAAGTAACCACCTATGCATGCTGCAAGCTTGAAGTAGGCCATTTCGGGTAACTGAGTATATGAGGCAGGAAAGAATATCTTACAGTTTCACACAGGATTTATTTTGTGGGTTGAGTAGTGCAAAAGAAGAAAAGTTGGTAAGCAAATGAACCAAAAATGCTTTAGACTGTGCTTTTGTTACTCTTCCCAGTATTTTTTTCCAGACTATACCTTGAAAGAGCTTAAATCTGTATTTAATACCTATATTGCATATACCAAGTAAAAAGTATATGCTATATAATGTGAAGTGAATATAGGTTAAAAAAAATGATATGTTTAGGAAGTCTCCATTTTATTATAATGCCATATCATGAAGCTTTCCTTGAAGATTACTGTTTATAGTGAATATAGTTACTCTTTTCAAGGGCCATGGGAAACTGAGATTTTAATTCATTGATACCTACCCATACCCAAATCCCTCCTCAGATACCCATAAAGGTGTTGGCAATTAACATGGGTTTTTTACCATCTATGTTAAAAGAATTTCTTTCTTTAGCAAGATTTCTGCTCCTTCCCAGCTATACAGTTTCTAGTACTGTGAACTATTTCACTTATCTGTTCCATTTTTTTAATATCATGTTCTACATAGATTTCTAGTTTATTCCCTATGAAAATTATATTGGTATATAAATATTCAACTGTATGAATTAAGATGGAAAGGACCACCAGCTTATTCGGTACATTTTTTCTGTGATAGAAACACATGGCTCTGTCCCTGAGCAAAGGCAATTGGGCAGATTTTTGGGGGGTACTAGTGTTTAGTCCTAGAGTTTAATATGAAAACAAAAAAGAAAAGTGGGTCACTGTGGGTGACTGGAACAAGAATATAGAAATTGACTTAGTTTATAATCAGTGGAAAAGCAGAATATCAGTTTAACTACCTTTTATGCCAGTAGGCCAGGGAACATACTCCTTAATTAGAAGAATATGAACTCTACTATTTCCAACATATTTTAAAAAATTTAAGCTACTTTATTAAAAACATTATTTTCCTGTTTTTGTATGTTTCTGTATGAGGAGAACAAGTGAGAAGACCTACAGGCATAAACACAAGATTTCAGGGATTCTAGAATGCTAGTATTTTTGTCTCTAATATTCCTACTGAAGATAACTACTTCTATTTCTTTTTAATAATGTCACATGGTAAATTAGTATAAAGAAATGCATAATAAAAGACTTATGCCAACATCACACATCTAAATCCTTTTTAGTCCATGTAAAAGCAGACTTTCCTCCCTTTACTTTTAACAAGGTTAATTCATAGAAATCTCTATAGGACATTTCTCTTGATTGAGAAAGACTTGTAGCCCTTTAAATATTAGAGCTGTGCCAGAATGTCCATAAATAATTCCTACTCTCCCACAAACCAGAGTGCTAGTAAATGTGCAGACACTGCAGATTTTTACTGTTTTCTCTGCTTGCATTCATATTACAATAAATGAGAATAGATTTCTAATATCCATTTCTATTACATGCATTAACTGAAGCTGTGGGGGTAAAATGAAAAATTTGCTATGATTTGAGACACTGTGAAGGCCCATATGCTTATGTGTGGGCAGAACATTCAGTATTTCTGCTGTGTGGGTTTTTTTGGCTTTTTGTTTGTTTGTTTTTGTTTTTTGAGTAGCTTAAAATGTTCTAGGGTTTACAAAAGGTTGCAGAGCATTCAAGCACCATTTTGTTAGTTTAATTGTAGCCTTTTCTGTTAATATTTTTTGGAAGAATGAACCAGTTTCAATTAAAAAGCCTGAACTGAGAGAAAAATTAAGCCAAATTGAAATGTACATGAACAAGTTTAGATTGTGCACTTCTTGGCATTATTTTCTTTCCAATGGATAATTAGAATGAAAATGCACTGTAAAATTGAATTATAAATAAGTTGTCTTTCTATCCACAAGTGAAATTAAAATAAATCTGGTATTTAGGACAACATAATTTCTTTTATAAATGTTGATTGGCCCATGTCTCAATTGATTTCTTTACTATGGAGGAGTTTAAAGATGTGTTTCCACACCATAAACTTTTTGGTGAAATACATACCTGTATATCCCTACTATTCGAAAATGCACATTATAAATAGTTGCCAAAAAGGGATTAGAAAATCAATGACAGAGTTGGAATGTGGTCTCTGAAGACTTAAATTAATGGAATTCTGCTAGAGACACAAAAGTTGTTTCCCTGCTGTTCACATCTGTTGCATCCCGGAAAAAAAGAAAATGTTATGTGAAGAGCTGATGCTTGCATATCTGACTCTTCATTTGTGCTGATGATAGCTGAAGCTTCAATCTTGGCCACTGCACATTGTCATCAGCAAGGTAGGAACGCATCCCTGAATTAAATTAGAATTCAGTGTGAAATCTGATTTGTTTGACAGAAATTTACTTTCTAGTCTAATCTGTAGAAATGCAATTATTTTAAAAGGACTACAACAATAGTTGAAAATACTACTAAAAGTAATCTACCTGTGGGGGGAGGAAAAAGTACTTTTTGAAAAGTTTCCTCATAGAGCGGAAGAGGAATCATGAATACCATACAAAAGTTAAGGCCACAACGAAGGTGAAGAAAAATCCTGGTCACAGCCACAAAAGCCTAATGAAGGGACATGATTAAATGTTTTATAAACTTTGAGTTTATAACCAGTTCTAACTCACACTATTTTTTTTCTTTCCCTATCTCTTTTCCTTCTTATTATTCTTCTTTTGCATTATATAAAGATCTGCACTAGTCTTTTACCTCCCTAAGAATAAACGTAGTATTAGTGTCAGGGATTTCTTTTTTTTTTTTTTTTTTTTAAAGATTTTATTTATTTAATTTGTCAGAAAGAGAGAGAGAGAAAGCACACAAGTAGGCAGAGAGGCAGGCAGAGGCAGAAAGAGAGGCAAGCTTCCCCGCTGAGAAAGGAGCCCGACGTGGGACTCGATCCCAGCACCCTGGGATCATGACCCGAGCCAAAGGCAGCAGCTTAACCCACTGAGCCACCCAGGCATCCCAGGGATTTCTTTAACAGGATAAGGAGCATAGAAGGAGGAGAAGTTTGGGTAAGTTGATGAATTAAGAACAATATTCGGTGGGACAGCCAAATTCTCACCTGGAGGTAATGGGAAGTCCCTGACTTTGAGATACAAACAGGAGAGTGAATAAACTATACGTGGCAGTTAACACTAAGGAGATCAGTGAGATCATTTAGCAAAAAAAAAAAAAAAAAAAAGTAAAGATGATAAAGTGTTTAGGTGAAGAAGAAGAATATCCAGCAAAGATACTGAGAATAAATAACTGTGGTGGCAGGAAAAGAATCAGTGTCTTAGAATTTATGAAGTGAGAATTTAAAATAAAGGGAATGGTTACTAGGGTTGCATGCCACAGAGTAGTTAAGTCAAAGTTAGGGTTGAGAGTGGCTACATGATTTGAATATTGCTGGCTTATTAGTTAATTATTGGAGAGCAAAGTGAGCCAGAAAGAGATTTTTAAGATAGAAGAAGTAAACAACATGAATTAAGCCTGAAAAATAGTGAGAGTAACGTCTTAGCAAACTAGAGAGAAAGAGATAAATGTGAGGATGATAGACTGAACCATTATCTTTCTTAATGTATCATGGAGCCCATTTGGGAGGAAAATCTATGGAGAAGTGTTTTAAAGTCTCGAACCCCAGAAAGTACGTGCAACGAGCTATTTATTTCAGTGACTTGAAATATAGGTACTATGTTTTTATTCCTGATTGAGATTATAAATTAACAGGCTTGGAAGGAAACTTGTCTTGACACAAAACAAATTTAAAAGGTAAGAAGTACAATTCCACGACTGGATACAAAAATAATTCAAGACGGAATACGGGGAGAATGCTATGCTAAAAATGTTAATGATAATCCTCAACAGCATGGTAGATGGAAAATTATAAAGATAGAAACAAGAGTCAAGGAGCAATATAGATTCCTCACAGATTATCAGAAGTTTTCAAATTTTAAAAAGAACTAGACTTTCAATTTCTTTTTTTTTTTTAATCTTTATTTATTTATTTGACAGAGAGAGACACAGTGAGAGAAGGAACACAAGCAGGGGGAATAAGAGAGGGAGAGGCGGGCTCCTCACAGAGCAGGGAACCCAATCCAGGCTCCATCCCAGGATCCTTGGGATCATGACCTGAGCCAAAGGCAGACACTTAACTAGACTTTGAATTTCTAATGGAACTATAATAATGAGTGTAGTCACGAGAAGGTTGAACAAAACCATGCTGTTAATCTCAGGAAGAAGAGATAACTAGCAGTGTGGGTTCCAAAACAAAGATGAAGGTAGACACTTTCCTGGGGTGGGGCAAAGTTTGGGACCATGTGCCTGGCAAAGTCCATCCTCTTTTATTTATTGGTTTTTCCTTTTTTCAGTTATACTTGCACATAATATAAAGTATCAAATATTTCTACAGGTTTATTTTGAAAAATAGCCTCCCACTACAATTCTTTCTCAGCAGCAATTCTTTCTATTGCTTTTAGCTGGTAATTTTGAAAATCAACTCAATGTCTCTTGATAACTGCCTTCTATTATTAGTTCTTGTTTGATTTTGTTTTTGTTTCAGAGCATTATGTTTTGACATCCAACTATGGAAAATAAGGACTTAGATTAGCTCTTGTTTTCTCTACTTTAAAATTTTTCTTCTAGAATTAATTTTTCTTTCTTATTTGGTTTTCATATGTGCATGTCTCTAATTCAACCCAGACTTTTGTCTGTTACCTATTACCTATGTCATCTGTGAAGACATTTTGGTGCATCAGGTATTCTGTCACTTTACTCTTTATGGAAAGAGTCTCATGTAGAATGATCTCACCTGTTACAATCTGGATGGGCTTCCCCTGTACCTGAGTATAACTGTCATATGGGAATCTCTCCTCTGCATCATCCTCGGGACACTTTCATCACTCTTTTGTGTTTTGTCTTTCATTTATCTGTCCATTAGTCGTCTATTCATATTTTTTGGTTGTTTGTATAATTTGTTAGGTACTGTTTTAGGTACTGGCTATATACCAAAGGAGGGTAAGGAATAAAATTCATTACTCTCCATTGAATTTATATTACAGTGATAGTAAAAAGAGAATTCCCTTCAATAATATTTTCTACCTCTACATGGATGCCTGATAAGAAGTATAAGAAAAAATAAATACTTCTGGTGTTCTGTGGAGAAATAAGTATTTCATTGTACCCATAGCTTATCATGCACTACCTAAACGCAGTCTGAGAAAGTTAACAGAACTTTCCATACTTTTCCATCTTACTAGTCTTTCCTATAGTTTACTGCACTGTCTATTAGTGTTTAGGAGGCACTTAGATGAAACCTCTTTCAGAAATGTTGGAACTCAACTTATTAAGATTTTACAAAAAGCATTATGATGGGCTTCTCTAATTTTTACCTCAAAGGGAGTTATGTGAACTTTGAGGACATGGGGAATATATATATATTTTTAAGTTTTTATTAAAATTCCAGTTAGTTAACAAACAGCGTAATTTTAGTTTCAGGTGTACAATATAGTGATTCAACACTTCCATACAACAGGTAGGTTTCATCATGCAAGTGCACTCCTTAATCCCCATCACCTATTTCACCCATCCTCCCACCCACCTCCCTCTGGTAACCATGAGTGTGTTCTCTGTAGTTAAGAATCTGATTCTTGGTTTGTTTCTTTCTCTCTCTCTCTCTCTCTGCCCACCCCCACATTTTTCCTTTGTTTTGTTTCTTAAATTCCACATATGATTGAAATTGTATGGTATTTGTCTTTCTCTGAATGACCCATTTCACTTAGCCAAATACTATCTCACTCTATCTATGTCATTACAAATGGCAAAATTTCATTCTTTTTTATGGCTGAGTAATTTCCATGTATAATGTGTATATATATATTATATATATATTATATATACATATATAGATTATATATAAACATATATATAATATATATTTACATACACATATAATGTCTTTACACACACACACACACAGAGCACTTCTTTATCTTTTCATCAGTTGGTGGGCACTTAGGTTGTTTCCGTAATTTAGCTATTATAGATACTACTGCTCTAAACATCAGGGTGCATGCATCCCTTTGAATTAGTATTTTTGGATTCTTGAGGTAAAGACCTACAAATGCAATTGTTGGATCTAGGATAATTCTGTTTTTAACTTTTTCAGGAAACTTCATACTGTTTTCCAGAGCGGCTGCATCAGTTTGCATTCCTTCCAACAGTGCAAGAGGGTTCTCCGTATTCCACATCCTTGCCAGCATATTTGTATTGTTGATTTTAGCCATTCTGACAGGTGGGAGGTGATACCTCATTGTAGTGTTGATTTGTATTTCCCTGATGATGAGTGATGTTGAGCATCCTTTCATGTGTCTCTCAGCCATCCAGATGTCTTTTTTGGAAAAATGTATTCGTGTCTTCTGCCCATTTTTTAATTGGATTATTCATTTTGGGGGGTGTTGAGTTGTATCAGTTCTTTATATATTTTGGGTACTAGCCCTTTATCAGATATGTCATTTGCAAATATCTTCTCCCATCCCATAGGTTGCTTTTTAGTGTTGTTGATTGCTTCTTTTGCCATGCACAAGCTATTTATTTTGGTATAGTTCCAATAGTTTATTCTTACTTTTGTTTCCCTTGCTTTAGGAAATGTATCTACTAAGAAGTTACTATGGCCAATGTCAAAGAGGTTGCTGCCTATGTTTTCCTCTAGGATTTTTATGGTTTCAAATTTCACACTTATGCCTTTAATCCATTTTGAATTTATTTTTGTGTATGGTATAAGAAAATGGTCCAGCTTCATTCTTTGCATGTTGCTGTCCAGTTTTCCATATACCATTTGTTGAAGAGAGCGTCTTTTTCCCATTAGATATTCTTTTCTGCTTTGTCAGATTAATTGACTGTGTAGTTATGGGTTGATTTCTGGGTTTTAGTTATGGGTTGATTTCTGGGTTTTTTATTCTGTTCTGTTGATCTATGTTGATCTGTTTTTATGCCAGGACCATTCTGCTTTGATCACTATAGCTTTGTAATATAACTTGAATAAAGTCCAGAATTGAGATTCCTCTAGCTTTGCTTTGGGTGTTTGGGGTCTTTATGGTTCCATACAAATTGTAGGATTGTTTGTTCTAGCTCTGTGAAAAATACTGTTGGTATTTTGATAAGGATTGCATTAAATGTGAAGATTGCTTTCGGTAGTAGAGAAATTTAAAAATATTTGTTCTTCCAATCCATGAGCATGGAATATCTTTCCATTTCTTTGTATCATCTTCAATTTCTTTAGTGTTTTAGAATTTTCAGAAGATTTTTCACCACTTTGGTTAGGTTTATTCCTAGGTATCTTAGTATTTTTTATGTAAATGGGACTGATACCTTAATTTCTCTTCCTGGTACTTTATTATTGGTGTATAGAAATGTAATAGATTTCTGTATGTTGATTTTGTATCCTGCAACTTTACTGAAAACATTTATCAGTTCTGTTTTTCAGCAGTCTTTCAGGTTTTCCATATGGAGTATCATGTCACTGGCAAATAGTGAGTTTTACTTCTTTGAGAATTTGAATGCCTTTTATTTCTTTTTGTTATCTAATACCAAAAACAGATACAGACTCCACTAAAAAAGAGAACTGCAGGTCAAAATCCCTGACGAACATGGATTCAAAAATTCTCAATAAAACACTAGCAAACTGAATCCAACAATATATTTTAAAAAAATCATTCACCATGACCAACTGTGATTTTTATTCCGGGGTTACAAGGGTGGTTCAATATTTGCAAATCAATCAATATGATATGCCACGTTAATGAAAGAAAAGAGCCATATGATCATTTCAATAGATACTGAAAAAACATGTGACAAAGTACAGTATTCATTCATGGCAAAAGCCCTCAACAAAGTAGGATTAGAGGAAACACACCTCAACATAATAAAGGCTGTTTATGAAAAACCCACAGCTTGTATCCTCAATGGGGAAAAACTGAGAGCTCTTCCTTGATAGTCAGGAACAAGACAGAGATGTCCAGTCTTACCACTGTTATTTAACATAGTCCTAGACACAGCAACCAGGGAACATGTTTATTTAAATAGTTTTATTTAAACATATTTGCTGAAGTGAAAAAAAAAGTCACCGGTAAGATAAACAGGAAAGGACAAATAAAAAAACAAAGGTACCATTAATAATCTGATCACTCTCAAGTATCCTTGAAATAAAAAACAAATCCCAAAAGCTAGATACAAATTTTGATTAAAGAGAAGGGCAATATATTTTACATATTTGCTTTTTTTCCTAAATAAATGTTTTGAAGTATAATATATACATTCAACTCTTTTGTTTCCCGTGTAGTTCTCAGACTCTGAGAAAGGGTATTTATAGGTACATTTTTGCAACTTTACACACATTACAATATCTTTATTTTCCAGACACAATGAATTGATAAGTTTGGTTATCATACAATTTTAGGTAGACAATACTTTCTTTCAGAAATCATTTCCAATATGGTGAGGAATAATGCCATGCTGATTTCTTATCTTTTGCATAAGACTTGTTTTCTTCCTATGGAATCTTTTAGAAGCTTCTCTTTAAAATCCCATTTTCGGAATTTCCAGAACGATGTACCTTGGAGTGGGTCTGTCTTCCTTGACCAGAACACTTGCTGGACACCTTCAATCTAGACTTTATATCCTGGAGTTTGGAATAATTATCATTATGAATGTTAATAATGTATTCCCTCACATATTTTTCTCTTTCTTTTCTCCAGAAGCCCAGTTATGTAGACGTTAGGCCCTTTGAAAAGGGTCTCTAATTTTTTGCTCTTTTCTCTCCTACAATCCATTTCTTTGTCTCTATGTCATAATATCTAGGAGATACCTTCAGTATTTTCTTCTAATACTTATTAATGAGTTTTTAGCACTGACACCAAAATGTTAATGTCCAGAAGTTCCTTTTAAATCCAATGAATGTTTCTTTGCCAAGAAAGTCCCTCCTCATTTCAGAATTCCTGTATCTTCTCTTATCTTTCTTTCCTATGTTTTCTTTCCTAAGCAGTGATATTTTTTCTCAAATGTTTTTTTCTCTTTTAGTTTGTTTTTGGTCCACGTCTTTCATAATAGCATCTTTGTAATCTTTTTAGTTATCCTTTGTTGTTTGCTCAGATTTATAATTGCAGCACTGTAAAGCTTTGAAACCACTGAGCATGTGTGTGGAAAATGCAGATAGGCGCTTTATTTCATATATGGTGATCTAACTGGATAGTTTAGTTGAGGATGTGCTATTATGAGCTTTCTTTTTTCTTTCTTTCCTTTCTTTCCCTTCCTTCTTCTTCCTCTCTTTTTCTTTCTTCCTTTCTCTCTCTCTCCCTCTCTTTCTCTCTCTGTGTATGTGTATGTCTTCTCATAAGCTACTAAGATTCCTGATACAAGAGTCTTCACATCTTTTTTTCTTAATTTTTTTTTTCTTAGCTAAGACCTAGCTTATGTTTTGATAATTCAGGGACCCAGTGAAGAAAGGGTGCTGATGTAGATGCATGCACATATTTTTCTTTACTCTGAAGGATGATGCTTAGTTTGCCTGCAACAAAACTTTACTATTACTTATTCTTTTTAACTTTCACAAAATAAATGTTATTATACAGTTGTTTTCTAAACTAGGGGAGGAGAAATCATTTTGTTGAGCATAGCACAGAAAGGGATTGGATACTAGAGTGCTTCTTGAACAGGTTTTCATCTAATCCTCCCTAGGGTAGGCGCTTGTCCTTTACCTCAAATCTAGGATTGCCTAGTGACTTTCAGGATTCTTGGGAAAAAATAAGTTGGTTCTGAATTGTACCATTAAGGATTTATGATTCAGATTTCTTGCCTGTATTAGGCATTAGGCATTTCCAATCATTCATATGCTTTCCAGCTTACACAATTGTGATACTATTGCCTTTTATCTCTTTCTTTTCACTTTTGTGGGTTAATGACTTTTAAAAATTCTATTTATTGTTGGTTTGGTAGAATTTCATTAGATAACAAAATAGACGTGTAGATATATATATTCAACCAATCCCCACCTTAATTTCTACTCACCTTCTGCTTTTTTTTAAAGTATGTTGGGATGATTATACTAACCCACACCGTTACAATATCCAGCAGTGTTAATATTCAATACACATTTGCTAAATTAACTAATACATGAAGAATGAATGAATAAAGAAAACCTGACTGTCTTTCTAGTGATATTGATGAGCAAATTAGTAAATATAGTAGTAAATAAAAACATTGGGGAACATATGTGGACTATTTGCCACTTGCAATTGAAGGTTAAAATTTGAAAGAACACGTATTTATGAGCAGAGAACAGATGGCTGTGGATATGAAGTTAAAAAACAGTATTTTCAAATTCTCATTGTAAAAGACATTGGATCTTATAGTACTCAGAATAATGTAGTTAGCAAAACATTCTTATTTGATCAGAATAATTTAAACTGAAATATCAGAGGAGGGAATTCTCAAAAGAAGAAGAAGACTACAAACCAGATTTTATAAAAGAAGGAGGTATATCATATTAATAATCATTGTAAAGAGAATGCACAGGAAGTGCATAGATAAATAAAGACTGATATGTGGAGCTTCAGTAACTCTTATCAAACTGCAAATAAAATGAGGATCTGGTATTTTAGTAGAAGTAGGTAGATATGCCATCATGGTTATACCAGAAATTCAGTGGAATAGTATTCATAATTGGAATATGGCTATTACTTTTTTTTTTTAAGATTTTTATTTATTTATTTATTTGACAGCGAGAGAGAGCGATCACAAGTAGGCAGAGAAGCAGGCAGAGAGAGAGGAGGAAGCAGGTTCCCCACTGAGCAGAGAGCCTGATGCGGGCCTCGATCCCAGGACCCTGGGATCATGACCTGAGCCGAAGGCAGAGGCTTAACCCACTGAGCCACCCAGGTGCCCTGGCTGTTACTTTTAAGAAACAATTCTAGTCAAGAAGCTGGATGTAAGAAAGGTTATAGATGTAAAGTAATCCACAAACCAGGTGGGGACAATGGTTCTTAACAAATATTCCATTTATATACCAATTCTTACAATTCAGGAAAACCATATACCTGGTTCTGGGCAGTGGATTATGGACAGAAGTAATATGTTTCAGTTTTGAGACAGAACGATGAAGATAAATGCACCTGATTTTCTGGTTGACACTCAGTCAATCGTGACATTCCAGGTCTTAGAGATCCTGGTCAGTCTGGGAACTTGAATGACTACATGGAACAGAAGACTCTTCCCACTACCAAGCCTACCTAGGCACATATCATGAACAAGAAATAAACTTTCTTGTTATTTTTAAGCAATTTATATGTTATAGTACACTAGAACCATCTAATTAAGATAAATACATTAGTGAATTTAGTGATGATTATTATAGTGATAGCACAGTTTAGCAAAATTTTAGCAAAGAAAGAAAACATACGTGAAATGAGAAAACCTTATCCACATTTTGACTGGAAATTTTATTCAGTTAAAACAAGAATAATTAATCCTTTTTTATTTGCCTGGCTGAAAAGTAAAGAGTTTGGGTATCTATCTGCCATACTGAAAATAATTATTAAAGGGTAGTTAGGACATGGAACTATATTATTGGCAGAAAGTGATCATGATTAAAAAATATCAATACAAATTAGGACATACAATCAAATATATGAACTTCAGGAAATATGTTAAAACGTTACAGAAATAGTAGACATCACTCCATGAATTGAAATAAAAAAGAGACAGACTGAAGAGTGGCAAATGTTTATTTTTTAAAAAAGTGAAAAAAAAGAAAATATTAAAATATCAAAGATATACAAAAAGGAAAAACAATCAGCAAAAAAAAAAAAATTACCACAACCCATGTAGATTACTATTCTATCAGTTCAGATTTTAAAAGAATGAGCAAGAAACATACAAGCAAATTAGGAACACTTCCTTAAACCTCCAAGGATATTGACAATGAGATCAGAACTAGAAATGAGCCAGGGGTACCAAAAACAGAGAAGATTTTTAAATTTTGTTTTGAGCATATAAAAGACCCACAGGGCGCCTAGGTGGCTCAGTCAGTTAAGCATCTGACTCTTGATTTCAGCTCAGGTAGTGATCTCAGGGTCCTAGGATGAAGCCCTGTAGTTGGGCTTCTTGCTCATTGGGGAGCCTGCTTGTCCTTCTCCCCCTGCCCTTTCCCCCGCTAATGTGTGGGCTCTCTCTCTCTCAAATAAATAAATCTTTTAAAAAAAGAGACCATAACCGAGGCAATGTTTGCAGAAAACAAAATTTAATAGAACTGTTTTATTTCTCTGCATCAAAGATGGTCTTGAAATTGATTAACATAGTATATCTTGCTTTAATGAGAAAGATAATGAGACATGTAGGGGTATATGAAAAGTCTACCCATGAAGTTTAGTTTCATCATAAACATTTCGACATAAACATCACAAACACCAAGCCTGTGTAAATTAATAGAATAGTGTAAGAAATATAGAGAAATCATGGAGAGTGGGAATGGAATAAGAAAGGAAGATGGGCTAAAATTGTAGTTTTCAATTTTTATTGGATTCTGAGAATTATAAACTAAGTATAATGATCATCTCCAGAAAGAAGTTAAGAAAATGGACTATTAAAAACAAGATACTGAAGTAATCATAAAGGAATATTAGGGTTACTAGAACCAGCACCAATTCAATAATATAGCAAGGCTTGCTGAACTGAATTTACTTATGTATTTAGGGTATAATTCAGAATTTTAGAAAAAAATTAATATATTCTCATATAATATGTATAGTGACACAATTTTTTTAAAAATTGAAGAGACAGAGTCACATGAAGTCTGACCTCTTTGCCAAATATTAGTAAGGGATAGATGTCTATTGTCTCAGTGTTCTACAGTTGGCCTCTTGAAAACTTTTATCATGATTTTAATGAAACATAAAAATCATACTTATTGAATTTGATAATGGCAGCTCAGAAATCATGCTAATGATCTGAAATACTAAGTCCTTTAATTTGATAAATTTGCAATGACCAGGGTAAAGCTGAGCAAGAAAAATTCCAAGATTTCTCAGATGGCCCAAATTCAGATTTACAAATAGAGGCGTATTGAGCATAGGAAGCAGGTTTTATTTCCACCCTCTGTGATCTGAGGAAACTGTCATTCATCCAATAAATATTTGTAAACTGCCTACCATGTGCCAGGAACTTAGTCCACTGAGGATCTGTCACATAATAAACAAGAGATCTTAAGCCTAAAGAGGGAAGAAACATAAAAACTTAAAATACTTCAAAGTCTGTAGTTAGTTTAGAAAAGAGGTTGTATTTTTGTTTAGTTCTAAGAGATAAGAGCCAATGGCCAAAAATGCAAGATATATTAGATATAAATAAATACTTTCTCTTCATTGAAATTATTTATCAATAGAGAAGGATGCCTGGTGAGATTAAGGCCCCACCTCTTTTTGATCAAACAAGCCAGATTCTTACCTTGTCTGGATGTTGATGTGGAAGATGCTCTTGAGTTTCTCAAAAGATTATGTCCATTATCCCTCCCAAGACTCTATAGTTACATTATTCTTCTTAGCATGCAGGTATTAGAATATATGGCATTGATGCTTTCTTTGCTTCAAAAATACTAATTCATGTCTATCAGAAAACTAAGGAGACAAAATAATGGTGGCTATAGTAAATAAAAGTAACTGTGGGTTTCAATTACCAAAACAATAGAGCTGTTGTGAGAAATAAAGCAAGCAGTGTATGTGTGTGTAAGCGAACTAACAGTTTGCTCCCTGATAAGTTACAGGTAGAGACTGTACCAGGTGGACTTGTCATACAAAGGAAACTATTTGCATCAAATAAGGAGATCACAGGAATAATTTTCAAAGCCATGACTCCTCATGTGGGAGTGAGTGGGTTTCTGTCATTTAGAATTAGGATGAATATTCAGAAAGGGGAGTTTCATCATTGCCTGTAATTGTGGGCACAAGATTGAACAGGCATACTTAGAAAACATGCCTATATGTGCATCCCATGTTATGGTAAGGAAGCTTATGCTTTTCCTAGCATAGGGACTAACATTATAGCTGGGGGCCTAAAATGACTTCTCTTTCTGGGGACCCCTAACTCTTCCTGCTTATACATGAGTATTACAATTAGCATACTTTTATACAACACTGAAGTGTTATTGTCACATTTTATTATTACTGCAACATGTACATTTAAAGAAAAACACATAAATTCGGCTAAGTTAAAGGTGCAGGGTTTTCAGTTCCTGCATTGCCTTATAAAAATACTACATCTGTAAATGAGAGTCTATTGGGACAAGAATAAGTTGCTTGTTTTAGTTAAGGGAGAAATCTGCCATAGGAAGGGAGTTAGATGTATGATTTTGATTCCCTGCAGGATGGAAAAGATGATATCATTAGTATTAAAAACCCATCAACACCCAGCATGTTATTGAGGCTGTGGTTGGAAATGCTAAGTGATACTGACACACAAATGTTTTCAGGGTCATTTGCGGAAAGAGTGTAGGATCAAAACTAGACACTTTTAGACTTGCTGAACAGGAAAAGGAATTTGAAAAACAAAATAGTTCAGTTTGCAGAGGAAGAGTCCCATTTCAAGGTTACTGTTAGTTAAATGATTGACACTAACTCTACACCTTTCCCTGTTAAATAACAGAAATTCAACTGAGTAAATTTTTAAGATCTATTTGGCTTTATGGAGTGATTCATGAATCATGCAGCATCCCCTCTAGCAAACAGAAAGGAGCTCCAAAGGGCTACAAACAGGGAAAGGTTTTAAAAGGTAGGACAAAGAAGTCATAAACCACCAAACAAACAAAAGGGATCATTTGGGACCAGGTCCCTTTAGGGGATAAGAAGGTCTTATTAGATTACATTCCTGGGGAAGGGTGAAACTGCAGATAGGTTAGGTGTTAAGGCCCAGTTTGTTAATGTGGGTCTAACACAAGAGACTCCATTTTAGGCCTGTGGTTTTCTTTTTAACATCCCACACGCAAACAGCACAGAAGAAATGTGAAATATCTTAGCTGTTTACTCTTTTAAAAGTTTAACCAGTTGATTCCATAGAGATTCTGGTTTACAAGTTTAGAAAACCTTGCTACTCTAATTCTTGTATCCCAGGGTGACCACTATAAGATTAAGGTGAAAAAGAGCAACAATTGAAAAGGAAAGCATGGAATATCTGAGTAATAATTCCACTTTAATGAGACAAGTTTATGTTTGAAACAGAAAATCCAATGGGAGGATCAATTTACTTCACAACAGTTTATATTATTTTTAAGTCCATACATTTTAATTTTAACTCCTTTACAAAACATGCCAATAGTAATTTAATTAATTTAATCCTAGATCTTTTCAAGGAAAGATTCTTAGATCAATATTTCCAATGCTTTGACTTAATATGTTACAATCTTACCCTATACTTCTTTTTGCAATTGTCCAGCCCCCAAACTGTGAAGGAGAACAGAATTTGCCACATCAAATGTGTGTCTTTAGCATAAGGATTATTTTGAGCAGGTAATTGAAACAAACTAACAAAGCAGCAGACATTAGAGAATTTTTAAAACCAAGTTACCCTTTTGTAAGAGACATTTATACTTATAAGGGATATTTCCATTTGTAAGAGTGTCTTCCTGAGGAATATCGGTAAGCTCTAGAAATTCTTATCAATGGAGAAGGCATGGACTAAAATCTGTACAACAATCATACTCTTGTTTACTGTGCTTTCCCTGACACACTTCCATAACTGGCTACCCTACCTCAAAAATCTTCATGTATCTTTTAGAGATGGTATTGTATGCATGGAGTCATTTTGGGAGTTACTTAGTTTTCTTGGGTCTCCCTCATGTAAACTTATGTTTGCTTTTCTCCTGTTAATTTGTGTTTTATTATAGGGTGGTCTCATCCATACACCTGGAAGAATAGAGAGAACATTATTTTTCCTCTCTTAGAACTGCTTTAACTCTCCTTGTTATGCCTCATTCATGAGAAGAATAGGAATCCTAAAGGGAGCACGTTTTTGAAACTAACTGCCAATGCCATTCAGTGGCATGCATTACCCAAAAGTACAGAATCTTCACTTCCTTCCTTTTCTTCATTTCTTTGGAAATAACAATTGCAAGTATTTGCCAAGTAATTTAATAAGTCTTTAAAGTCTGAAACTGGGAATTTATCACTGTACTTAAGTTTCAAGGCATAAATAGTACTTACTTTGACAGTCACAAACTTTACAAATAAGAAAAAAGAAAGCTCTAAAAAGCTCAGCAGTAAGTTCATCAGCTTAGCTTCTCACTCTCCTTTTTTTCCCCAAGCTAAGCTAGTAGAACCATTGTTGCTATAACTCAAGCAGAAGAGAATGAAGAAAGTTGTTTTATTTTTGTTGTTTTGTTTTCATTTCTGTCTTCTGTTGCCTGCGAAAGTGTTGTTGTTTTGTTGTTGTTTTGTCAATTGATAATATGCATAGCAATCAACCAGGAATTCTATTAAAATATAGATTCTGAATCGAGACTTGAGATTTTCGTTTCTAATTAACTCTCAGGTTACGTGATGTTACTGGGCTTAGATCACGTTTTTAGTAACAAGTGTCTGCAATCTTAATTTCTTCTCTTAATGTCATCCTAACATTATTTTTTGAGTTGTTCTCATTTGAGTGTTCTCAGAATTGGCCACTATCTCGTGGTATTTCTACATTAGATAGATTGATTTATCTTTTTTCAGAAAAATTATTATATTTGTATTTGTTTGTTTGTTTGTTTATGTGTGTATAAGCTCTAATTATGGTATTAACGGAGAAGTGGAGAATATGATGCAGGACAATGGTTACTATGGGTAAGTCTGGTTGCTGTGTGTAAACCTGCAAGTGGATGTAGTATGAAGGTTGGAGGAAGCTCTGTAATGGAACTCACATGAGTTTGCTCCTTGGGGAGTCAAAAACTGCACCCCATCAAGTTGTCACCCAAAGAAAATTTTATTTACAACAAACGAGATCACAGGACATGCCTTTGAAAGATGTGACTCCCTGTGCAAAAGTGAGTGGATTCCTTTTATGTAGAGTTAGGATGGATACTTAGGTAGGGAAGCCCTGTCATCATATGTAGAGATAAGCATAAGGCCACACATCTGTCTTAAGGAAACATGCCCTACGTACTTTGTATGTTATGTAAGTGAAGCTTATGCCCCTTCTTGGGTGGAGATTTTAGTGTTATAATGACGTAAAGGTAGTTGTTGGTCATTCTAAAGGTCACTCCATGGTCCATCTATGCAGGTGTGAGTCAGGGATTAAGCTCAAACTGGTCTGGACGGTCTAGGTCTGCTGGAGGTCTTGTCAGGGCATCTGCTATTGCTCAAAGGGTGATTTCACTTTGCATTTGCCTGAATTAAGAGATAAACTGGAAAGAAGAGCATAAGGAAAAATGTGGGACAAAGGTGGGTAACTATAGCAGGTGGGCAGTAAAGGTCAGTTCTTGGGGTGTAGCTGGTGACAGCTCCACAGCAGAGGGCAGAAGGGAGGTACACTGCTGAGTTTCGTCTCTCTCCCTCTGCATTTTGAAGACCAGATCAATATAAATAGCCTGGCTTCCATTCATTGAGTGTCTCCTGTATTACAAGTTCTATTTAACACTTTTAAAAAGAACTGTTTTAATTTTTTTTTTTAATTTAGAAGTTTATTATCCCTGTTTTACAAATAAGAAAAGATCATTCATTCCATTTGAAAATGGGGTTAATTAGTCCATCAAAATTTAAATAAGCATCTCTCAACTCTGAAGCCAGCATTACTCTAATTCCAAAACCAGGTAAGAGAGTACAAAAAAGGAAAAAGAAAAAGAAAATTACAGACTAATATCTCTCATAAATCTGGATGTAAAAATCATTAGCTAGTATCAACAAATCAAGTTCAATAATATAAGAAAAAAAATGACAACCAAGTGAAAGGTATTCTAGGTATGTAAGACTGGCTCAATATATGAAAATCAGTCAGTGTAATGTACCGTATTGGTAGGATAAGGAAGAAAATCTTATGATCATATCAACTGATGCAGAAAAAGTATTTGACAAAAGTTAATACTATTAATGATAAAAATAATCCAACTAGAAAAATAGAAACTTCCTTAACTTGATAAATTTATCTACAAATAAAACTACAGCTATCATACTTAATGGTGAAAGACTGACTATCCCTCTAAGATTGTGAAGATTTCAATGATGTCCACTTCTCACTACTCTTATTCAATATAGTATTGTAAATTCTAGACTACATAATAAGAAAAAAAAAGGGGGGGGGAGGCAAATAAAATCATACAGATTGGAAAGGAAGAAATGCAACTATCCCTATTTGCAGATGATATGATTATTTAGATAGAAAATCTTAATTCTCCTAACATAACTAGAATAACTATGTTCACCAAGTTTGTTGAATACAGAATCAAAACACACACACACAAACATACACAAACACATTGTATTTTTTTTAAACTCACAACCTTGAGATAAAGACCTGAGCTGAGATCAAGAGTTGAATGCTTAACTGACTGAGTCACCCAGGCACCCCAACAAATCGTATTTCCATATATTAGCAAGGAGCATGTTAAATCTACATCAAAACTGCAGTACCATTTACAAATGCTCCAAAGAATATGAAATGCTTAGGTGTAAACCTAACAAAATATATATAAGATCTGTATGCTACAATTTACAAAATGTTCATGAAAGAAATAAAAGAAGACCTGAGTAAATGGAAAGATATATCATGCTTATGGATTGGATGACTCAACATACATGTTAGAGAGAAAGAACTACTCTGTCATCAAATGTCCTTCTAGCTGCACTATGATAGGTTGACACATGATAGGTTAATGGGAGAAAATAAAATTTAGTCGTGTACTTACAGGAATCAACACAACATGGAAGGTACAAAGATACTGAAGCAACATGAAGCTTATATGAGCTGAGGAGAGGGGTAACGTCTAGGATACAAAGGAGAGAAAGACCACTGGCTGAAAGGTTAAAGATATTTGGAAAAGAAAGTTTGCCGCATTATGCAGATAAGTTTCTTAGGTGAAGAGAAATCTGTTAAAATGTTCTGGGGGAAAAAAATGCCCTGGGACAACCTGATACAATCAGGCACTTCAGGGAAAGGTAAAGAGGCTTCTAAATCTGCTGGGATTTGATTGGTTTTAACTCAAGTAATGTTCATCCCACAGTGGTCCAACTGGGGGCAGCCTTCCCTTGACCTCTACATAGGAAATATAAATTTAATGCAATCCCTATTAAATTCCCAGTGAGATCTTTGGCAACATAGATAAACAGACTTTAAAATGTATATGTAAAAGGAAAGACCTGGAAAACCCAAAGCAATTCTGAATAAGAAAAATGAAGTAGGAGAAATCACTCTTTCTAGTGTTAATAAGACTTATTCTGTAGTTACAGTAGTGATAGTATTATGGCATAGTAAAATAGACATTGTAATACCATTACAGAGAAAGTTACACAGATCAATGGAACAGAATAAAGTAACTAGAAAGAGTTCCATATAAGTATATTCAATTGATTTTTGACAAAGTTACAAAAGCAATTCAATGTAGGAAAATTTGTGTTAGAGCAATTTCATATATAGGCATTTAGGGAAAAAAAAAGAGAGAGAGAGAGAGAGAACCTCTACCTAAACCTTATCTTAATAAAACATTAGCTTAAAATAGGCAATGGATTTAAATTTAAAATATTAAAGTATAAGATTTTGGGGGGGAGAGAAAATCTTCATGACATAGGACTAAGTGAAGAGTTGTCAAGAGCTGTCATGAGCACACCAAAAAAGAAATACTAACAAATTTGGCCTCATCAAATATAGAATATTTACCATGCTGATGATGCTGTTAGGAGGATGAAAAGAAAAATCAGAGACTGGGATAAACTATTTGCAAATTACTTTTTTTGTAAAGGACTTTTTTCTAGAATATATAAAGAACTCTCAAAAGTCAATATTTGAAAAGCAAATAATCCAACTAAAAAATAGGCAAAAGACATAACTATTTCACTGAAGAAGATCTACAGACATGAAATAAGTACATGAAAATGTTTTTTTCAACATTGTTAGTTGAAATAGGTGTTTCTAGGGAAATGCAATTAAAATCACATTTTTAATCCAAACAGTTTTAATCCAAACACAGTTTTAATCTAAAATTTAAAAAAAAAAATACTGATGGGGCGCCTGGGTGGCTCAGTGGGTTAAGCCTCTGCCTTTGGCTCTGGTCATGATCCCAGGGTCCTGGGATCAAGCCCCGCATCGGGCTCTCTGCTCCGCAGGGAGCCTTCTTCCCCCACCTCTCTCTGCCTGCCTCTCTGCCTACTTGTGATCTCTGTCTGTCAAATAAGTAAATAAAATCTTTAAAAAAATACTGATAACATCAAATGCAGGTAAGTATGTGGATAAACTAGATCATTCATACATTACTGGTGGGAATGTAAAATGGTACATGTAGCTGCTTTGGAAAATAATTTGGTAGTTTCTTTTAAAACTAAAGATGGATTCTACGTAAGACTCAACAGTTGTACTCTTGGGAGTTTATCCCAGAGAAATGAAAACTTGAAGCCACAAAAACTTGTACACAGATGTTCATAACAGCTTCGTTTGTAGTGAGCCAAACTGGGAATTACTCAAATGCCCTTCACTGGGTGAATGGATAAACAATCTGTGATATACCCATACCATAGTATACTGCTCAGCAGTTAGAAGGAACAAGCGACTGATACATGTAACAACTTGGATGAACCACAAAGAAATTTTGATGAGTAAAAAAAATACAACCTCAAATCCTAGCTTTATATATATGTCCATATATTATATATGTATATAATATATGCTTATAAAAAATCTATCCTGCATATGATTCCATTTATGTAATATTCTTGAAGTAATAAAATAATAGAGATGGAGAAAAGATGAATAGTAGGCAAGGATTATGGATGGGGGTGGATTTGGCTATGAGAAGTGACACAAGGGAGGCCCAATTTATGGTAGAGTGCCCCCCATCTTGATTGTGGCAGCAGTTCCATGAAAGCACACATATCGTGAAATTGCATAGATATTCACACATGCATATACACATATACGGGTGAGTGCATGTGAACTGGTAAATGAATTATACCAATGATAATTGCCTGATTTTGAATTTTGCTTTGTTATACAAGATGTCATGGAGAAGGCTAGATACCTGGTGAACTGGACCTCCCTTTACATTCCTCCTGAACTTTCTGTGAGACTATAATTATTTCAAAATAAATATTTTTTAAAATGCCAGTTATTTAGTTAAAATTCTACTTAGCTTGGAGAACATATTACTGACTTTCTTGCCTCTCCAGAGCAACAAACAGGACTTATCCCTTATTCCATACTATTTTCTTCCAGCGTCTAGCAAGTCACATTCTGGGGTGAAGATAAAAAGACAATGCCAGGTTATTAAAGTTAATATTAGGTATAAGAATTCCATGACTTCCGATATATCCTGATTCACTATTTGGGAAACCCTATCTTATGTGAAGAGTTAGATTTATAACTTCAGTGAAACACCTATTTCTTTTTTCTTTCCCAATTCACATTTTCTGTGCTCACTAAAGTCTAAATTATGTTGAAATAGAATTCTAGGGGAAAATGTCCCATGTAGCTATTTGCTGTCTTCTGTCTTATGGGTTATACTCTATCCTCCTGAAAGGCTTTTAAAATCCAGTACTATTTTTCTGGTTCTGATTCTGATTTTAAGCAATCATTATTGTAAAAACCTTTCTCTAGTTTATTTTCCATTCTAAAATATTTAATGTTAGTTCTTCCTCCCTAAGTGAATTCTTTCCAAATTGCTAGTTCTGTTTTTTTCCCCTTTCTCTCTGTTTTAAGCATATAGAACCACATCTGCTTAACTCAGGGATTGTTGAGATTTCATGGGGATTTGGGGAGTAGGAGGCATCTTGGCATGGAGATCATTATTACTTTTTGATCCGCCTCCGGTAAGCATTCTGACAATTCCTCCCACACCTACTAAAAGTTTTCTCCTCAGGCTAATTGACTGTTAATGGAAGATAAGTAAGGCATTTATACATCCGTATCTCCTCAGTATACATGATTTATGTCACCCTCCTAAAAAACAAGATTTAAGCAGCAGTCTCCTGTTTTTTTCTCTACCGCATCAGAAACTGGGTTTGTGGGGTGGATCGAGAAACAGATTTTATTTTTTACTTAAGTACTTTGAGGGCCAATAGTGAGCTCCTGAATTTGAAGATATAGGGATATAAAAAGCACCAGTTTTTTATGTAATTAATACATATTTTGATATTTTTTGAAAAATATTCAACTTCCATTTGAAAACAGTCTCAGCAACATAAATATTTTATTTCTTTTCTGTGAAAATTTACTTGTGGATTAAGAGTTTGGTAGATTAGAAGTCTATAGGTATAGCATCTAATCTCTGAACTAGTTCTGGCCTCCTCAACACAGCAATTTTAAAGTTACAAATTACACTCTTTAGTTTTCCTGGCTAAAAAAATACAGATAAAGTCATTTAATTAGCCTTCTTTCAGACTTGTTATGGGAACAGCTAGTCATTATTGAAAAATGGAAGTAGAATCTCTGGAACAGATTGTGTACTGACTCTATCGTGTTCACAATTCCTTCGCCAATGGTTATTGAATGGCTCCCCAAGAGAAATATATTCTATGCACAGTTATCTGAGACAGTTGTTTGAAAACAGCACTTTGTGAAGTACAAATATTTCAGTTAATTCCAGGAAGCAGGTCTGTTATCTTGTAAGTTTTGTCAAAGCTAGTCCTTCTCTTAAATTATGCTGTTACTATTCAAACATCAGTCATCTCTTACAATAATGTGCCCTTCCTAATTTCCCAAAATGCAGGTTTTAGTCTTCATTACTCCCAATTAGCATTCTCAAATTCAGGTCTTATTATGATACCCTCTTTAAAAAATCTCGTTGTTTCAGCATTGCTGACTGTGCCAAAGATTACATCATTACTTTGGATTGCTTGAAGATTACTTGACAATGTGTGAGCTGTATGTGAAATCAGAGTGTAAATAATTGCACTTATTCCTTAAATGGAAATTTTACTTAAGGTTTAGGTAAACTTTAACATATAAAATACTGATTTATTGTAGAATAGCATGAAAACCCATATGAATTTTATAATAAAATATGAAACCTCAAAGAAATGTCATGCTTAATAAAATCAATCTCCTTTGGACTTTATGTTCAAACTCCATAGTATATAATTCTCTTAACAATTAGACACTAAATGACACCATATCCTGCAACTCCATACTACGGACATTCTTATGAGATATCTCTTGTGGACCACCATTCCCAAAACTTCCTATGCTTTTCATGCACCTATTAATTTTTTCATGGTGTCCTCTCTCCCTAGAATACCATTTTCCAGTTTCTCTGCATTATGAATGCTATTCACCCTTAAAGTGTGCAAACTTATTTGAACAACATAATTTTTCCTTCCTCTGTATCCAAAAAATATTTCACATAAGTCTATTCAATACACATTATATTGTATTATGCTTATTTTATGTATTTTTTACTTTCACCAGTTACGAAAGCCTTGAAGTAAAAATATATATCTTTTTTTTTTTAAATTTCTGCAGGGTTTTATAATATGGCCACAAATCAAATACTTTGACACTCCTTCCTCCAAAGAGTTAGTTTATATCCCCTTTCCTTGAGTATGGGCTGTACTTTATGACTCTCTTCTAACAAATAGAGTGTGGTAGAAATTACAGAGTATAACTTCCAGGGCTAGATCATAATGATTACAAATATTAGTACCTAGAAGTGGTTCATCATGCTGCCATGACAAAGATGTAAAATCTCTTTGGAACTGGGCAGTGGATAAAACTGGTAGGATTTGGAAAAGAAAAGTAATAAAAGATTTTAGAACGCTTGAAGAAACTGTGTAGAAGAATGGTGACAATGTAGGGAGCTGTGCATGAGGGCAGAAAATAAAGTTATCTTAGTGGAACCTAGAGGAAGGGGGGAACTTTGGTGTAGTAGTAAAAAGGTAAGCAATAGTGATGCCTGCAAAAACATGGAAAGTAAAGAATGTACCTAATGATCTGGGAGATCTAACTATGGTGCTTTCTAGACTAAATGTGAAGAGGCCATCTGATTTCTTAATATTCATGGTAAAATGTGAGAGTAGAGAGATGAATGGAGAATTAAGTATTGTTAAATACAGAGGAGCAAGGATTTTATTGCCTTGAAAATTCTTGACCACTTCAGATAGTAAACAATGCTGAGAAAACATGCTCTACAGATGAAATCAAAGCTGGGACTGGAAAATATTTGTTAGGACTTCATAAAACTCTAAGGTGATGCCTTAGAGTACCATTCAGTCAGGAACAAAAAAAAAATTCCTCTAAACATTTTGAGAGTATGCCTCACAGGTCCTTTAACTCAAGTGAAAGAGGTACTAAGAAGCCTTAAGGATAATACCCATTAGCTTAAGTATAAAGTAAAAAAAGAAAGTACATATTAGAAGAGATTTGTCAGTTTGACTTTCGGTTCATTAAGATAAACAGAAAATCCAAGCAGTTTTAAAAGAATTATATTGGTAGAAACAATGCCAGCATGGAATGAAAGGGACAGTCTAAACTAGAGGTGATTTTGCCTTTGTAATTTGAGCCTCAGTATTCTAGCATGATTGGATAAACTACCTAGTATGTTGTAAAGTCATTGCAGCAACTATATGAAGTCCACATTTTGAGGAATTGGGATCTCCTTCTAATAACCAGTGAGAAACTAATGTCCCTAATCAAGGTATATGATAAGCCAAATTGATAGCTTAGTCTTGTCAAACCTTAAACTGGCTGAAGCTCCAGCTAATATCCTGACTCTAACCTTGTGAAAGACCCCAAACCACAACCACCCAGTAAGTGACTCTTGTATTTCTGACTCTCAGAAATATTGATATAATAAATATTATTATTTTTTGTGTGCCATCAAATTTGTGTGAATTTGTTACACAGCAAGAGATAACTAATAAGTCTTTTTTTTTTTTTCATTTACTGTATAGTTTGGTGTGTAGTTGTCACTTATCTAATATTTACTGGGAGAGAAAAGATGAAGACATTGTGGGTAGAATACAAAACAGAAAAGGCGTCATAAGAAACCATGATATTGGGGCGCCTGGGTGGCTCAGTGGGTTAAAGCCTCTGCCTTCGGATCAGGTCATGATCCCGGGGTCCTGGGATGGAGCCCCGCATCGGGCTCTCTGCTCAGCAGGGAGCCTGCTTCCTCCTCTTTCTCTGCCTGCCTCTCTGCCTACTTGTGTTCTCTCTCTGTCAAATGGATAAATAAAAATCTTTGAAAAAAAAACATGATATTTAAATGACTTTAAAATTCATTGAAAATTTTGATCATTATATTTGTTAAAAGTTGTTTGTCTTTAAATGTAAAAAATGTTTGAATTTACATTGACAAATCAAGACAAAGGTGATGGGCACTGATATTTATTGACCTTTTCTGCACATCAGAGAGACAGTCTATTATGATCTTCATTAAAATTTGTTACTTAGTATTAGCAAAAATTCTGGGAGTTAGGTATTATCACCAATTTATCTATGAAGAAGTATCCTGAAAGATATGAAATAATGTGTCCACAGTGATAAATCTAGTTAAGTACAGAGGCTGAATCTGATCCCACTTCTATCTGATTCCAATCTTTGTAATGTTTTTGCTATACTGTGGAACATATATTATTAAAGATGCTGAACTGTAATAATTCAGCCTACTGGTTCTAGAATAGCAGGGGATATTTATTTTTCATGTATTATTATTTCAAGTTATTTACTAAGAAGTTAAAATTGTTTTTTAACAGAATATATAGAGACATCCTGGAGTCAACTATGTTTACTTATATATTAGATCTGTTTGAGGAGACTTTTAAAAAATATAAGTGTGGGGGCTCAATATAAGTAGGCCTAGGAATATGCTTTTTGATAATTTCTATAGAAAAGAGAACAAAAAATTATTCTAGACGTTAAACCTACACAATTGTAACTTTCCTTCTCTTCAATCTCATCTTAGGTTTTCAACTTTGTTCTCTCCTTCCTTTTTTCTTACAAAAACATCATCTCTTGAATGTTTAATATTTTAATAATAAGTTCATCATATAATGAAGAAGTAGAAGAATTAAACCATAGATTGGATAGAATTTGGAGATCCTTTATTGGAAGTAATATTGACTGTTGTCTACAATAATACTAGAAATAAAGGGTTGAATTGGTTGTAATACACATATGAAACAAAGAGAATATTTCCTATTAAAGCTGGATGCAGAAGACATCAGAATAAGTGGGCTCTCACTGTGGACATTGGATAGTCTATGAGGACTATAAAATATAAAATATGTGCAGGATCCTGCCCGGCTCAGCCAAGAAAGCATGCAACTCATAGAAATAAAAGTCATCATGGGGCAATTAGGTGACTTGTTGACCAAAACAGGCATCCATATTGATGAGATATGAGATAAAAGAGATGAGATAGCCAAGAGCCTTTCAAGCCAGGTTAATCTGGTCCAATCCACTACTATGCATGGTTTGCAAAAGGTGGACTAAATCAAGAGAAATTGCTTATTATGCTATTGCAGTATTCTGGAAAAGACAACTAAGAACCAGAATTTAGAAGTTTTGTTAGGAAGTAATAAGAATAGATGAATCTGGCCAATATTGAGAAAGAAACTACAGAAAAATCTGATAAAATACTGAAACAAAAGATAACATCAATGTATATGGCTTAAGTAGATTACAGAATGACACCACTCCCAACAATTTTTGGGAAGCTAGAACGATGAATTGTTTTGACAGTAATATTAGCATTATTGGGAATAAATTAACTACTATAATAATTACAAAAATCTCTTAAGTAAAACTTACTTTTACAGATCTAAAGTATAATATTCCTGGTATGGTGTTTCTCCAGAGCAGTTCTACTCTACATGGTGACTCAGGAATCCAGATTTCTTTGTGATGTGATTTCTTCAAATTTAAGGCCTTAGAGTCCTTTCCTTCCTGCTGCATAGGTGGGTGAAAAAAATTACAAAGTGTTTGTATTGGAAAGTTTATGGCCAGGCATCCATATGGCATAAATCATTTCAACTGCTATTCCACTAGACAATCAGAAGATCAGAAAGTAGGAAATCAATCAGAAGTTTCAATTACATAACTACATGTGTGGGAGCTGGGAAATGTAGTGTGCTCGGGAAGAGTAGGAAACAAGATATTGGTAAACATGAGATGTCAAACAGAAATGTTTTAAAGGAGGCACACAAAGGGGTAGAAGTCTGTAATTGGGACTTCTGGTACATGGCAACTTAAAACATTTCTTCTTTATCTTAGATTATATTTGAAAATATTTTTATTTATGAGACTCTTTATAAATTAATTAACAATGTATAGATCAAACTGAAGATGGAAAATCTTTTTTTTTTAAGATTTTATTTATTCATTTGATAGAGATCACAAGTAGTCAGAGAGGCAGGCTGAGAGAGAGGAGGAAGCAGGCTCCCCACTGAGCAGAGAGCCAGATGCGGGGCTTGATCCCCGGACCCTGAGACCATGACCTGAGCCGAAGGCAGAGGATTTAACCCACTGAGCCACCCAGGTGCCCCTGGAAAATCTCTTATTTAGGTTGTAATCACATATCTTTAATAAATGATTGTTCTTATTCAATTATGTTCCTATTAATTTCTTACCTTGCCCTGATAATATTCACTTTTAAATGTAAATGTTCTTTGAAACTGTTTTATCTTACTTGATTAGAGTCTCTCCTACATTCAGTCCTGCGGTATATGCCACAAAATTTATACCCAGTAAATTTATTTTTCTATATTTCTGTATGCTTTCAAACTCTCTAAATAAATACTGAAATTTATCTGTAACTTTATAATTTAAGTACAGTCTCGGAATGTTGTATACATTTGCTCATTTACTCAAAAGCATGATCATTTTACTGTCTGGACCTTTATCAGTTGGTGGGTTTTTGTTTTGTGTATGTGTGTGAACTTTACAAATTTATTTTACAAGTTCAAAAAGTTCTTTTAGGTCACCCAAGTAATTGCTGATTATGTGATCCTGGCCAGTGAGATTGTGAAAGCATGTTGATAATATCAAAACAGGAAAGATAATCACTTCTATTCCTAGAGCCCTCAGAATGTTACTTTGTCCTTCTCCTGACATTCTCTATGACTGCTCTGACTCCATGGTTTGCACTTGAGTTGCTCTCACTGTGGAGAGAGCCTTGGAGTCCCTTAAGTCTAATAAAGTCCAATTAAGGACTACTAGTTTCTGAGCTGCATACCCTAAGGACACATGTTAATGATGAGTTTTAAATGGTGTCCTATTACAGGCTTATAGAGTGCCAGCCACCTTAACACTTCATTTTTTTAAATGAGTGATAATTGGTAAGACTTTAGCATTCCTATTTAAAAGATAAGGAAGTAGCAGAGTCAGGGAACTTCAGGGACTTGATCAAGGTTACTCAGACAAGCCACACATACAGCTTCTGAGATTCTGAGTAGATTAAATAATTGAATAACAGAGCTAACCAAAATCCATTTCAGCATGGCCCACATTTTTTTTTTGTTGGTGGTGGTGGTGTGTGTGTGTGTGTGTTTGGATTTTGGGAAGAGGATGCTTCCATTTTTGCCTTCGTTTTTAAAGATCTGTCCAGATTTTTATGCAACGGAGTTCACCAGAATACTAACAGAAATTCCTTTCTGTGGTATGGAAGAGTGCATCCAAATTTTGGGCCTAGTGGTATGCTTTGCAACTATCATGAAGACTATTTTTCATGAATCTTAAGAATTGCAAGACTAGGGGTGCCTGGGTGGCTCAGTGGGTTAAAGCCTCTGCCTTCGGCTCAGGTCATGATCCCAGGGTCCTGGGATCAAGCCCCACATCGGGCTCTCGGCTCATCGGGGAGCCTGCTTCTCTTCCTCTCTCTCTGCCTGCCTCTCTGCCTGCTTGTGATCTCTGTCTGTCAAATAAATAAATAAAATCTTAAAAAAAAAAAAAAGAATTGCAAGATTACCCAGGAAAAAGAAGGAAACTATGTGGTCACCATCACCTCATTCTTAGAAATGACATTTGCAGCTTGTACATTTGACACCTCATGCCTTTCTCCCACACCCTGTCTCTATGGGGCCTTTCTCATGTGTGCAATAATAATTAACAAGTGGACCCCAAATTAGAACAGCTATCCGTCTCTATGTCCCAGGCTACTAAATCCTCTATTAGCACAATTTTTTAAGCATAGAAAGAAAATACCTTGGAAAATGGCCTGATGATTGTATTTTCCTTTAAACAATCTGAACTTAGGTATCATTTGTGTGGATACCCAAAGATTATATAGGAAACACCTAATTGGCACAAGCTGACTTTCGTAGATTCAAAACATTAAGGGTTGGAAAGAGGTTTTAAAATGTATCTAGCAAAACTATTAACTTATGTACACAGTTTTTATTTAAAATATGGAAAGTCAGGGGCACCTGGGTGGTGGTGTCAGTTAAGCATGCTACTCTTGGTTTTGGCTCAGGTCATGATCATATGGGGATGAGATCAAGCTCTGCGTCAGGCTCCATACTCAGCTCATTGTCTGTTTGAGATTCTCTCCTTCTCCCTCTGCCTCCCCCACACCCCTGCTCCTGCTCTCTCTCTAAAATAAATACATAAATTTTTTAAAATATGGAAAGTCAGCTAGGCCTCTATCTTTTGAACAAGAGAACATCCTAAATAATATAATTGAATAAAAATATCAAAGAATACTATTATTTTTATGTGAAAGAAATAAGAAGGAGTGTGTGTGTGATAATACAGTAATTGAAAGGGACACCCTCCAAAGAAATGAAAAAAAGGATAGTCCAAAAACATCACAATGAGAAATGAAACAGTGCACCAGAAATTGGAATAAGACTTTACCTCTTTAACACACACACACACACACACACACACACACACACACGCCAATTCCAAAAATAATTTACATAATAGCATATATACTTAAGTGTATAAAAAGTTCTCTAATTCTTGTCTGTGCCCAGGTTAGCCTTGATGATGGAGTAGGGTCAGACAAAGATAGTTCTTAGTGTCATTAGCTTCCAGGGATCCATGAGGATTTTCAGTAAGTATTCTTCATTTTGGGTTCGTAGTTATAGGTCACAGATACATGCTTCCCAGAAATATCTTAACAATTCGGCTAAGGAAGAGATAGTTTGGCAGGTTTCCCTTTGGGGCATAAAATATTTAGAACATTCTAAAAGTGCTGTGAAAATTTGAATTTCATTCCATTTTCATATATATTTATATCTACTATCTCCTTGATCCCAAAATTATCGCCAAGTTGGAGCCAGAAGGAAATTACTTTGCAGTCCAAGTCATATGGTAAGTAGTAGAGCTTATCAAAAAGCATCAATAGGATAAGGACCATGAGTAGTCTCTTAAGTATATTATTCTTTCATGGAAATACTGGTGGTTGTTGTTTTTTTCCTCCGAAGACTATTGATGATGTTTTATCTACATCCTGTAAATCCCAGAGTGCCACATCCAAAACTGTGTTTAGTTGTTTCTTCAATAAGTAGATCAAGAGTGAGGGTTAAAAGTTCCCTGATACAGCTAGTTCCACCAGCTGCTTTGAGGTTGCAGAGCAATAATGGTAAGATCTCAGAATCATACCTCTGGCTGACTTCCACATAGGGATAAACAGTAGATGATGAAAATTACCAAAAAAAAAAAAAAAAAAAAAAAAGTCAGGGGTGCCTGGGTGGCTCAGTGGGTTAAAGCCTCTGCCTTTGGCTCAGGTCATGATCCCAGAGTCCTGAGATCTAGCCCTGCATTGGGCTCTCTGCTCAGCAGGGAGCCTGCTTCCTCCTCTCTCTGTCTGCCTCTCTGCCTACTTGTGATCTCTGTCTGTCAAATAAATAAATAAAATCTTTAAAAAAAGAAACTTTTATATAAAAAAAATCAAAGTAGTTCTAAGCAAATTTTAAGTAGCTCTAATACAATTACTATATAATTTGGGGGACAGCAGCTGGTGATTTTGAAATTCTTAATTCTGTGATAATAACTCTTCCATTTGGTGTTTTCTAGATACAAATGGAAGGCATTTATAAAAGAAACTTAAAAAGGTAAGAAATTAAACTTTTTTTTTTATCTGCATCAAATTTCAATGATTCTTGGAATAAATACACAATTTTTTCAGGCTTTTTCTTATTACTCAGCTCATTCCCTACAGCAATAATAATTTTAGAGATCCTTCTTTTTCTATTTTTGTGTTATTTTGTAAGAAATAGATTTGATAAAAATAAGAAATTTCAATTATTCATTTTAGGATTTCACCCTGGAAAGTATTTAGTGTCATAATGATACAACTATATATTTTTTTTAATAAGAATTAATGTTCTAACATGTTCATGGTTTATTTATCTGGTAACTGGTGAATTACCTTCTGTTAGACACAATGATTATGATTATTTATTCCAATTTAGAATCTATGAGCTTCCACAATTTATTGACTAAGATGTTTTCATAATGATCAGTTTCCAGAAGACATCAATGCCAAAGTTTAGCTCTTCACATTAAAAATTCAGGAAAAAACACCACAACATTACATTTAGAATGATGGCACTTTAAGCCTGTCATTGTAATGTTGCAGGAGTGCTGTCTGAGTCTTTGAAAAGCAAGCAATACTGAGAAACTAGGCATGGTTGAGGGGTTAAATTAAATATCTAAAAATAAGGACAAAGAGGAGAGAGTCTTTTTCTCCTGACTCTCTGTTGCCTCATGGGTTTGGTTTCTGTTTTATGCCATGCAGTCTTTATCATTGCAGTCAGTGAACAGGACTCATGTGTTTAAATGTTTCTACTGTTACCCAACAAAACTGTAAAGTGCTTCAGGAGGTAGATGAGTATGTTTTCTATTTTAGTGAATACTATTGTACTAATAAGACATCTCGTTAGGGCTGGGTATGTTTATAAGACCTACCACAACGACCATTAAATTCATTCTAGAGAGGAGCAAATTTATTTATCCTGAAATTTATTTACTCTTATGAAAATACTCTACCTCTTTTCCATTTTGGTCCTAAATGGATATGTTAGTCTTTTTTTTTCTGCTACAGTGAGGTCATTTCCACTAGTTGGCATGAGATAAAGGATTTGAATATTTAGTAATTATGAGAATCCCCACAAGATCCCTCTCCACTTACTCCACCTCTTTGTCTTGGGTTTTGTTTGTTGCTCTGTGCATCGTGTTTTTTCCAAAAGACAATGTCAGAGCAGGATTATTCCTCCCTCTCTCTTATTCTCTTGAGTGTGAGTCACAATGTAACAGAACTAATAATCTATTACCTTTTTCTAACAATTAGAAAAATATCTCTGGTCAGCCTCCATCCATCTCTGCTCCCTCTCCCTCCTTCCTCACCAAGGATATATTACAGCTATTGGAAAGAACAGTTTGTCTCCTTGAAAGCAGAGGACAAACAAGGATACTAGCACCTGTATTCCTATCTTTTTAGCTTACAACTGGATAGGAATGATGAAATAAAGAAGATAAAAAGCAATATATGTGTGTGTTTACACCCTAATATGAAATAATATTTTACCAAATGATGAAGTGGCTTTTTTCCTGAAAAGGTCACTTTGTTTCCATACCTGTTGTCTTATTTATTGGAAACAGAGGCACTGACTGACAAGGAACAGACTCAAAAGTATGCATATGACAGTGACAAAAGAGAGATTCAAACATTTGGACTTCTAGCTTGCTTGTCTCGACACTCAGCCATTTTGTCTTCTAATATATATTTCTTCACAATCCAGAAAAAACAAGTGATGTCTTCATTGAGCTAGTAATTTAAGAAGTTAATAAGGTCTAAAGAGGCTAACTGCAGTAGTGGCACAGAATAGGATATCTAACTTAACCTTTTGTTGGCGTATTTCCAAAGGCAGAGACATGCTTTATAAACGAGAACAACTGTACATACAAAGGAATGACTTTAATTCATCTCGCTGCAGATGGAAATATAATCCTCCGGTATTCCCATATCCATATTTTCCTCTCTAGTTATAAACTCAGCTTTAAAATCTTATTATGGTGAAATACTAAAATATATTGAGAGTCTATAGATGTATATATTTGATTATCAAATCTATGCATGTGAAAATGACCATAATTTGAGGTAGAATTAATGTAAATGATTTCTTCTGAGAAAAACATGAGGTTATGTTTTTTAGAACTATTTAAGTTTAAATTTCAAGACTGAAAGCAAACTTAGAGATCTAATATAAACATTTCATTTTACAGAAAAGAAAAATAAGGTCCAGAAAAGTGCAGTGAGTTACCTAAGATTGTATCACATCCATCCATCCATCTGTGTCTGTCTGTCTGTATCTGTCTATCACAGAAGTGATTTATAATAGAAATTAGTTAAGTAATGCATCCATATTTTAAAGGCAAGGAGACCTGAACTTCTGAGAAGACCTGATAAATAGTGATATGAAAATCACCCATTCAATACTATTTTAGAGGGGATTTCCTCTGAGAAATGTTTTGCTTTGTAAGTAGATGGAAATACAAGACTCTTAATCTCTCCTTTTCTGTGTAATCATGAGTGCATATATGTGTTTGTGTGGATAGATAGATAGATAGCATATATTAGAGTCTTGAAGGGAAAAGCATTCTAATTAAGTATTGAGGAGCAAATAGATGATTCCAGGTGGAATAATAAAGAGAAGAAATGTGAACATGAGGATCTGGTATGCACAAAAACACATACGTATATAAACACTAGTTTATTCAAGGTATTCAAAACAAAAGGTTATTGCTTGAAATGTCAGGTGTAAGTAAGTGCCAATGAGATTGAAGAAGTAGTTTAAAGACAGGTAATAGTCTTTTGTAAGAAATGATGGATTTGAAATTTATAGCCCACAATGCCCTTATGTAGGGGAGTTAGATTAGGGTTTGTTTTTTTTAAGATTTTATTTACTTATTTGTCAGAGAGAGCACAAGCAGGGGGAGTGGTTGGCAGAGAGAGAAGCAGACTCCCCATTAAGCAAGGAGCCCAATGCAAGGCTCCTCCCAGAACCATGGGATCATGACCTGAGCCAAAGGCAGCCGCTTAACTGACTGAGCCACCCAGGCACCCCTAGGTTAGGTTTTTAACAAAGATTATTCTTGCAGCAGGGAGAGGAAAAACCAGAAAGGGGAAATACTGACAATAGGAAGTCCAAAAACAAGTTTACTATAATGATTCAGAAAAGAAATGATGAAAATCTGAACAAAGGCAGTAGCAGCAGAGATAGAGAGGGTTAAATAGAAATGAAATGTTTTAATGCTTTAATGTATAAGAGAGTTTGCTGACGTTATGTCCTTTGTGAAAATCTTTACAGGAGCATCAAAGATGACAACATCATGTCTAGATGGACATCTGAACACCAGTAACTGAGACAATAAATAAGGAAGAAACAGATTGGAGTAGGTATGAAGATACTGAAGTGAGTATGGAGATACTGGTTTGCTATGCTTTGATTGCCAGTGAAATTATTGAATTGGGGATGTCCACATAAGTGCCTGGATTGGGAGCTCAGGAGAGAGAACAAAGAGGAGATGAAGATCTTAACAGTCAACAGTTGTGTTTTGGTAGAAGTAATCTTATGAAATTATCCCAGGGAGTGTATACAGACAAATATAAGTGGGCCCAGAATAAAATCTCAGAGAATACTAAAATATGGTAATGAATTTTGAAAGTGGAGCCAATAAATTAAGTAGAAATAGTATTTTCAATTGTATAGGAAGTAAACTAGGCAAACCTGATGCCTGGAATTCATAGGAGAGAATTTCAAAAGTTAGAGTGGTAAACAGTGACAATTGTGACAGTTGTGTTAACAAAAGTCAAATAGACTAATGATTGAATACAGAGCATTAATTAGATTTGGCGACTGGGGGTCATCATATATTTAGTAAAAGCATTTCCAGAGTGGTAGGAAAGAGAAAAAAAAGATTGTGATGGATTAAAATATGTAAGAATATAAAGATATGTGAACTAAATCTAGCCCTTTAGTAATAATAGTCAAAATATAAAATTAAGAAATAGCAATTACATTTTCTTTTCATTTACTTTAGGGATTATTGTATGAATGAGGCAACAGTTCTTGGGAAAAAAAAGGAGTGATTAAGAGAGATATTCCCACAAGTTATTTTTATATGCAAAGTTGGATATTACAAAATTAGAAATAGCTGACAACATTGTTGGTGGGTTGAAAAACTGAGTATTACGTCAAAATAGAAGATAATATCAAAGTTATGAGGGAAAAAAGCAAAGTTCTCCTCAGGGAAAAAGTGATAATTGTTGCTAATGGTCTGTAAATGAAATGACATCTCTGTAGAAAGTGCATAAAAGCAATCTTCTCAATCCAGTTATTTTTGCTTCATTTTATATATGCTTGAGGTCTATGTGTTTTTTGTGCATAGTGAGAAAAATAAGGATCTGGATATACAAGATGGAGTGACTGGGGTGCTTTATTCCTGCATCAACATGGGCACAGGAGGGCAGGTCAGAAAGCAGTCCAAATTGCAAGCTAATGCTCATACCTGAGGTAGAATTCATTTTCTTTGCCATAGGAATTTTGCTTTCACAAAATTGGCAACTTTCTAAAAATAAAATTTAAAAATATAATTTATTCTTTCATAAACTACAGAGATAGACCAAACCACATTTCCTTTTAAGTGCATGAATACTTGCCATAGTGAAACATTGATAATATATTATTCCATATCCCTAACAGTGCTGATTCGTTGGGGGACTGCATCATATCATTGACATAATACTAGATAATGGTTGAAGAATTTGGACATTAGTTCCAACTCTGCTAAAAACTCTGAATAGGGAGGTGATATTAACACATTAAGGATTTAGTTGCCCTTCTTTATATATTAAAAGTATTCATTGCAATAATATGCAATGATCCTTCTAACCCTAAAACTTTGTGAGTTAAGAAAGCTGAGCCAGAGGTAATTTTTTCCAGCAGCGATAGTGTTAGACTAGATTAGTTTTTTGTTTTGTTTTGTTTCATTGTTGGATAACAGAATTTATTGGATTATAACATATGTAAAATAGAATGTATGCATTATAAATACATAGTTTGTGAATTTTGGCAAATGTATATACCTATATAGCCAGCACCCAATCAAGATTTTAAAACATTTCCATCATTCCAGAAAGCTTCTTTTTCCTTTTTATAGTCAAATATTCCTACCCATCTCCAGTCTTATCTCAGGCCATCACTTACCAGCTGTATCACTACTGATTCATTTTAGCTTTCCAGAGCTTCATATAAATAGAAAAATATTCATACTCTTCTGTTTCTGGCTTCTTTCACACAGTATACTATTTTTGAGATTCATGCATTCTTATTACTGCATTTATCAGTAGTTTATTCCTTATTATTGAGTATTATACCATTGTGAGAGTATACCACAATTTGTTTTCCATTCTTCTTGTTGATAAATATTAGAATTGATTCTAGTTTAAGGTCTTCTTTTTCTGGAATTATATTTTAATTATTCTCGTGTGAAATGCCTAGGTTTCCCAGCATTGATGAGTCTTCCAGTTATACAACCTGCTTGCCAGGACTTAATTTTAAACTGTCATTAAATTATCAAATAGTTCCCATTAAAAAAAATTAGGCATTCTAGTGAGTGTGAAAAATATATATATATATATCCTATATATATTTATATATTATATATGTATTTATGTTTTAAGATTACATATATATTTTTTTAAGATTTTATTTATTTATTTGAGAGAGAGAAAGAGAGCACAGAGGGAGAGGGAGACGCAGACTCCCTATGAGCAGAAAGCCCAAAGCAGGGCTCCATCATGACCTGAGCTGAAGGCAGACTCTTAATTGACTGAGCCACCCAGGCACCTCTGAAAAAAATATGCTTAATATGAATTTAATTTACATTTCTTTGATGACTGAAGCTGAGCATTTTTGCACATGCTTAATGCCGTTAATGAAAATTATGCTCAAATATTTTGCCCATTGTTTTATTTAGTTATTTGTCTTTGTATTACTGAGTTCTTAAATGTTCCTGTGAATTCTGGATACAGTCTTTTGTGTGTGAATTTGTTTGTTTATATGTATGTGTATACATATATAGTTGATCCTTGAACAACAGGGCTTTGAACTGTGCAGGTCAACTTATACACAGTTTTTTGTTTGTTTTTTTTTTATAAATACAGTACAGTACTGCAAATGTATTTTCCCCTCCTTATGATTTTCTCTATAACATTTTCTTTTCTCTAGCTTACTTTACTATAAGGATATGTAATACAGTATATAATATATAAAGTATACAAAATAAGTGTTAATCAACTGTTTATGTTATCAGTAAGGCTTCTGGTCAATAGTAGGCTATTAGAAACTAAGTTTTGGAGGAGTCAGAAGTTATACTTGGACTTCTGACTGTGTGTGAGAGATAGGGAGTGGTCAGTACCCATAACCCCTTGGAGTTCACGGTCAACTATATTACAAATACATATATTTATGTATTTTTTCTTGCATCCTTTGGCCTCTATGTTTGATTTCATAATTGTATCTTTAAAAAGGGCAATAGCTTTTAATTTGAATGAAATATATTTAACTCTTTTATGAATATTGCTAAGTCTTAGTGTTATTTGTCTCTTGTCTATGCAGTGTTTGCCTAACCCAAGTTTGTGATGATTTTCTTCTTTCTTATTGATCCAATTCAAAATTTTGACAGTGGTTGAAGTAGAAGTTGAGGTTCTTCTACCTTTTTTTTCAAATGTAGATATTCAGTTGATCTAGAGCCACTTTATGAAAAGATTACTCTTCTCACCTTAAGTTACTGTATAGCCACTGTCAAAAATCATTTGGTCATATATCACTAATTGACAATTATTTCTAAACTGTTTAATTAATGTGTATTTCTAATGGAACACAAAGTATAGGCTATCTTATTTTTTGTAACTTAATACATCTGAAAATTAGGTAGTGTAATTTCTTCAATTTTTGTCCTTTTCAGAGGACAAATTCAAAATTCTTCAAATTTTGTCCTTTCTTTTTTTTAAAAAAAGATTTTATTTATTTATTTGACAGAGAGAGGGAGAGATCACAAGTAGGCAGAGCAGCAGGCAGAGAGAGGGGAAGCAGGCTCCCCGCTGAGCAGAGAGCCCGATGCGGGACTCAATCTCAGGACCTCGAGATCATGACCTGAGCTGAAGGCAGAGGCTTTAACCCACTGAGCCACCCAGGCGCCCCTGTCCTTTCTTTTTTAAAATGCTTGCTATTCTATGTCCTTTGCATGTCCATATAAATTTTAGAATCACTTTGTCAGTTTCTACAATAGCTACTGATATTATAGGATTGTTATTTTGTAGAACCTGTAGAAAAATTTGGTCATAATGAGTAACATAAAAATAATAAATCTTCAATTCATTAATAATGGATAGCTTTTAATTTATTTAGATATTTTAAAATTTCTTTCTGCAGTGTTAAATAATTTTCAGAGAAAAAATCTTTCATCTAGCTAGATAATTTTTCCCAGTTTACATATTTGATGCTACCGACTTTTCAAAATTTTATTGTCTAATTTTTTTGTTGTTGTTGTTAGACCTCAGAAATAAAATTGATTATTGTACTTGAGCTTCCTGTGGTCTTGCTAAATTCCAGCAATATTTTGGTATATTCCTTAAGATATCCTAGTTAGATAAATATGCTGTCCATATGAATAGAGAGAATTTTCATTCATCCTGACTAATTTTTTTTTTAAGATTTTATTTATTTATTTGACAGACAGAGATCACAAGTAGGCAGAGAGGCAGGCAGAGAGAGAGGAGGAAGCAGGCTCCCCACCGAGCAGAGAGCCCGATGTAGGGCTCGATCCCAGGACCCTGGGATCAAGACCCCAGTAGAAGGCAGAGGCTTTAACCCACTGAGCCTTATTAAGTAAGGATGGCACTCCCATCCTTACTAATTTTTAAAAATGCATGTTTTTCTTGCCTTACCATGCTAGGTAATACTCCAGTTCAATATGGAATAGAAGTGGTGAGAATGAATGTTCTTATATGATCACATGATGTTTCTCTTTTATTCTGTTAAAAATGGTGAATTGCAATGATTGATTTTCAAATATGGAATCAGTATTTTAATTCAGAGAGCATAATTACTTGTTCATGATGGATCATTCATCTCTTTCTATATTTGATTTGTTAATATTTTGGGGGCTTTTTTGTTTGTTTTTTGTTTTTAAAGATTTTTATTTAGTTATTTGACAAACTGAGATCACAAGTAGTCAGAGAAGCAGGCAGAGAGAGGGAGGAGGAAGCAGGCTCCCCGCTGAGCAGAGAGCCCAATGTGGGGCTCGATCCTAGGACCCTGGGATCATGACCTGAGCCGAAGGCAGAGACCCCAACCCACTGATCCTCCAGGCACCCCAACTTGTTAATATTTTGTTGAAGATTTATATGTCCATTCTAATAAGGGATACTGATCAATCATTTGTTTTCTTTTATTCTCTTTGTCAGGTGTAGGTATCAGGATTATGATGATCTCATAAATAATGTGTGAAGCAATCAATTCTCTTCTATTTTCTGGTAAAGTTTGTAAGAGCTTAGAATTAAGTCATTTAAGAACTCATCAATGTATTTATCTGACCTTGGAGTTTTATTTATGAGTGACCTTTGTTTTGAGTTAAACTTATTTAATAGTTTTCTTAAGTTGACTTTTTCTATCAGATTTATTCACATAAAATTTTTTTTTATATTCTCTTTTTATTCTTTTAATATGTGTAGGAGTTTTTGTGGTATATCCTCTTACATTCCTAATATAGATAATTTATGCCTACTCTTTTTTCTTGATTAACATTGTCAGGTGTTTATAAACTTTATTAATATTTTTAGTAACTGGATTTTTATATGTTAATTTTCTCTATTTGCTGCCCAATTTCTATTTTGTTGGTTTTTATTTATAGAAACTTACATCATTTACTTTGGCTAATTTAGGTATTAAAATCTCTAAATTTGCCTCCCAGTACCACTTTCGCTATTTCCCATATATTTTGATATATTTTGCTTACATTATTATTCTTTTCTAAATATTTTCTAGTTCACCCTAGGATTTCTTCTTTGATTTATAGATTATTTGGAAATGTGTTGTTTAATCTCCAAATATCTTTGTTATTGTTCACTAATATGATTTTATTGTGCTGAGACAGCATACTTAATAAGATTTAACCTTTGAAGTATATTTAGACTAATTCATTGGCCTCATACCTATTCTGGTGAATGTTCCATGTATACTGAGATTGTGTGTGTGTGTTTATTATCTGCTGGTATAGTGTCCTGTAAATGTCAGTTAATTCTGATTAGTGGTTAATGTAGTTCAGACGTTCTGTATACCCACTGTTTTGCTGCTGAGATAGGGTGGTTATTGCCAAAAAGTTTTCCTGTCATTCGGCTATCCTTTTCCCTATCCTTTGGCTAAGAGAAAGAGGCTTTTTTGTTTGATCTATCAACAGTTCCAGGTTAAAGGCTTCCCCTTCCCCCATCCAGGATGCATGGGAAGCAACAAAGAAACACAGAATGTACCACCGTGCTGCTCCTAAAATCTCAAATTCCTAGGAAGCCTATCTTCTTCTTTCACCTTTCAAATTATTCCTATGTTCATTTGGTCTGTTATGCCAGGGTCATTTAGTTGTCTGAAGAAGATCCTAGGAGAAATGAGATTATTCTATCTTGGCTAATCAGAAGTTCCATAATTCATAATCAGAAGTCCCATAATTGTTTCCCATAATTCTAACACTTTAGACCTCCAGCTGCAACACCCAAAAGGCCAGAACTTCCTCTCTGTAACTGAACTTACATGAGTTTGATCCTTGGTAAGTTACAGATGAACTGGTCACACAAAGGAAACTTTATTTGCAGCAAATAAGGAGATCACAGGAGTAGCTGCAAAGCCATGACCTCAAGCAAGAATGTGTGGGATCTTTTTATTTAGAGTTTAGGATGAATATCCAGAAAGGAGAGTTTTGTCATAGCATGTAAAGGCAGGCATAAGGTTGCATGAGCATACTTAGAAAACATGCCTATATATGCATTCTATCAATGAAGCCTGTGCTCCTCCTAGGCTGGAGACTTTAACATTATAATGAAGCAGAAGTAATTGTCAGACAAAGGGAAGGGACTATGGCCATGTTCTGAAAGCAGGTATTAACAGAATGGCTATTGGGCTCCTTCTCTCAAGTAAGGGATACAGACAGGGCTTTGCTTACTTTTTTTTTTTTTTTAAATCATTTTTTTTTTAATTTATTTTCAGCATAACAGTATTCATTGTTTTTGTACCACACCCAGTGCTCCATGCAATCCGTGCCCTCTCTAATACCCACCACCTGGTTTGCTTACTTTTGAAACAGCATTGGGAATTCTACCACTGATTTATTATCTATGATATGGTTAGGCTATTTCCTGGCCTGGTAGAGACTTAGTTTTTGCACCCCCTTTGTTCCTTGAAATTCTCAACTTCTGCATTCCTTTGTAATTCTGACACCTCCTAGGAAGTTCTGCAAAAAGTATGTTTAAGCAAGTAGATGCTTAGATCAGGGAAAGTAGCTGGAAGGCTAAAATGATTTCCCTTGAGTCACAAAAGCTATGTGTTGTCTTACTTTTTCTGGGAACCCCTAATTTTCAGCTTAGACCTCCATACCTCACATTTTGGTGAGTTTTGGTGAGCAAGCAGGGAGTTGATTTTCCATCCTTGAACCAGAAGTAGACAGTGCTCCTTCTTTTCTTCCCATGTAATGTTTGCAGAGCTGGGCCAAGAAGTAATTTGCCCTGCTCTTTGACGAAGTAGATTGTGTCCCAATTTACCTATCAAGATAATGGCAATGGATTTGAACAGTGGTCTGAGCTTCCACGCTCACCTGGCAGCAGTAGGACTAAATAAGGCAGCCAGAAGCAGGGCTAGTTGGCACTTTGAGCCCCTACCACTGGTGTATGCATACCCAGTAGGAACGGATCTTTAGTAGGTGAATCAGGTAAAATAAACTGGTACATGTGATAAAATTGCATAGAGCTAAAATACAGACACATACACAGAATGCATACAAAGTGGTGAACTCTGAGAAGTTACGTGGATGTATCCATGTCAATTCCTTGGTTGTGATATTATTACTATAGTTAAAACTAGCAGGGAAACTAGTGAAGAGTTTCTAGAATCTCTTTATATTTATATACAACTGGAAATGAATCTATAATTATGTGAAGTAGAAAGTTAAAAAGCTAAATAAACCTATGGTCATGCCCAAGAGCGGCGAAGTATCACTGAAGTCTCTCTGCTCTCGTGTGGTCAGAATTCCAGTATCTCCCAGCAAGGCTTGTTCTCAGATATTGATGCAGGCAGGCTGGGTCCAGGGCTTCAGGGGAGGGTCGCACAGGGCCAGCCAAGAGGGTCCTTGGCTTCATGCAGGAAAGACATCAAATGCAAGCCAGAAAAAGTGGAAATGGCTTATTGAATAGTGCAGATGGAGTGTCTGGGAGACTCAGGAAGAAGAGGAGAGTGTGAATCTGGTTGTTGCTTGGGGCTAGGAGTTTATATTGGAAAACGGCCTAGGGTACGGGTTTCTTCAGGAATCCACGGTAGGATCCTATCAGAGGTGAGTGTCAGGTGAACAATAGGTGTTATTCCATAAATTACTGAAGGTAGGGAGATTGATTTCAGCCAAGGTTTGAAGCTAATATCCTGGAACATATTTGCGATCGCACTCTTTTTAGGTGTTATCAGGTGTTTGGGGCCTAGGACAAAACTCAGAGAATGATCAACTTTCTTGCTTCCCCCATGAAGTGGGAACATAGCTTCTTTAGCTTAGTCAGAGGCAAAATATGGAACATGAGTAAATGGGGCCTAGCAGAAAATCAGCAGACATGGAACCTTTCGAAAACAGAGTCCCTTCAGCTTTCCTACTTCAGTATCTGTGTTCTGTTCCCAACTCTGTAGCATCTGCTTTCTGGTAACCTGTTGGTATTCTCACCCTGTGTGTTCATAAGATCCCCAGGAGACCTTTCCACATGGATTTCTGTGCTTCAATATGGCACCCTCCTCTTCCAGAAATAAAGGCTGAGCTGTTGTAGTGTCCACCTCTGAGTCCCCTTCTCTCATGATAGAGTACTCTGCTGCCTACAATCTAATGCCTAAAAAAACAAATGGATGGTAACGCCCTCCTCCTTATGGTTGTTTTTGTTAGAGAGTTAGGCCAATGGTAGTAGCAATCATAGATGGGAGCAGAAAATTCCAGGTTAGTTCTTAACCCATTTTCTAGCACCAGTGAATGTTTTGATTTGGGATACATCTCCTGAGTCTCTGTTTCCTCATTTATAAAATAAGACAAAATTCCCTTTAAAAATCAACTTCTATCATCATCTAAATGAATTGACTTTCCTACTAAACACTACCCTTCTAACTTTTGTCTGTGGGATCAGCATTATATAGAAGATGAATGAACTATTTTTAGAATTTAATTGCGCAACTCTAAACTGGAGGTTAAGCTAGAGTATACATGAGTCATAACGTCTGTATTTTCAAAATGTGTCATGAACTTCCCTAATGTATGGATTTATTCTCTTAATAGCAATAATGTTTCACAAAGTTATATTGCCATTAAAAAAACTTAAAACATCTCCACATATCATAATGTTATAATTTAACAGGAAGAACAATGAAGTCCTCCATTATAATGACAATTCTGACAGAATCTGCAGTTTGATATGAATCATCCCAGCAAAACAAAAGTAGTTCTGTAAACAAAGATTACTTTCTTGTTCTTCTGTGAGAAATTAATACAAATTTGAAGGAAAATTATTAGTTTGCTCTGACAGTCTAAATACATATTTCTGCAGGAAGAAAATAGGGCTTAACCAATGCTTTTCTCAAATCAAATTTATTTCAAATACAATTATTCAACTAGAGTTATTGGGATCATTAAATTCCTGCTTCAAAGTTAGAATATCAAAACAAAAACAAAAAAATTCAGAGACAAACAAATCCTGAATTATATATTATCAGGTTGAGAGCCAAATATATTGAATCTCCCTGCACTGAAAATGCTTCTTTCTTCATTGATTGATGTATGTAGTTCACCCTGATATTCTAGGATCCGGTGGGTGTACTGGGCTAAGCACCACGCTAGATACAAAAGGTATAATAATTAGTACCTGCCCTCAGGTAGTTATAATTTTATTAATGATAACAATAAAAAAGACCAGCTTACTTAGAAGTTTACATGTTAAAGAGCAGGTGTCTTAAGAGTATAGCATGTTAATGTCAAGTATGTTGTAGAGGCAACAAGTGCTGTATCTTCAACATTTACACCTACGGCTATTACCTTGACCTTATATTTTCAGAAACTATTTAACCCTATGATCTTCATTCCTCTTCAATTTAGTTTTTTTAGAAGCAGACTCAGAGGGGCAACATATCAACATCTGGAATTGTTCAACCACAAAAAATTGAATTTGCAATGTCTTTATTCTGTTTTTGTCCTTATCTAAACTTTAGTCTCTCCTAACTTGTTGGCCTTTTCCTGGCTATATGTATTTCTCTATTGTACCTGGATCTCGTAGTCAGTAAATAGGTCTAATCAAACATAAATTTTCTAGTTATTGATGAGGGTGAGGAAACAGATTCCTTTCATTCTATATGACTTGGCTATTTATACCAACAAAAAGGCAAAACAAGAAAGAAAGAAAGAAAGAAAGAAAGAAAGAAAGAAAGAAAGAAAGAAAGAAAGAAAGAATCGCCAACTGTGGTTAAGCTACTAACTAGGCTCTTAGAACTTGGGCTGCCCAGATACAAGTCACTTAACACATTAAACAGCATATTAAAAGCCAGTGACATAAATGCAGATGCTTCATGATAGGCATCCAACTTCTTTGACTTTCTTTTGGATATCAATCACTATGTTAATCACACGGATTACAAAAACTATCATCAAAACCTGAAAATAAACTGCTGCTGTTTGCTTAATAGTTGAACAATCACAGATTTAGAAGGAACTATATGCTTTGGAATCAGAATAGCGGAATTCAAACCTCAAACCTAGCTTAGTCTGATTAATAAATCTGTCAGTATCTCTGCTTCTTCATCTCCATGTATTGATAGTTGTCTTATCTGCCTCATAATATTGCACAAATAACACACATATTAAGTCATTAAGGATAGTGCTGTTCTTTATAAAGTGCTTAATGTATTTTGTCTAGAATTGTCATTTTTAATATTACATTAATAATAATTTACTAGACAAAGAGAGAAATAGATACAGTTCCTTCTAAGTCTGATAAGCTTCTCAAAGAACATAGCACTAGAGCTGAGACCTGATAGATGTATAGGATGTTTTTAGATGGATGAATACAGAAGAGCAGTTAGGAGCATACACCATTTGTAGAGGAAAGGAGGTGTGTGCCTAAACTAGAGAGAAGAGGAGATAAATTACAGAGATTTATGATGTATATTGATATGTTGTAGGGTCAATAAGATGTTGGAATAAGTAAATTGGAGCAAAATCAAAGGTCCCTGTTTTCTGGCTTAAGTAACATGGATAATGTTTTTCTTCATTGAAATTTGATATATAAGTAAGGAGAAAATTGGAGGAAAAATAACTAATATAATCTGGATCATATAGGATTTATGTATCTGCAAGGTGGTTGTTTTGTTTTGTTTTGTTTAAGCTATTTAATTGAATGCTTACTGGGACCAGGCAGGTACTCTAAATGAGGGAGATGGACTTGGCCTGAGTGTGACAAATTGGACAACACATACAGGGCACAGGTATAACTCAGCCACAGCTGACTGTTGCCATGCTAGAATGTGGATTGATATTGTTAGATCTCCTTTTTCTTTTTTCCAAGAGAATTTATAATCTACCTTAAAAAGTTCGAAATACTGGTATGAAGTATGTTGTTAATTATGTCATCCCCCAAAATGCATGTGGTTCACATTCATCCGAAAGATTTCTGGATTGTGACTTCTCATATAGCTCCATCCATACACCCATCTATTTTTAAAGCATATTAATTAAATGCTTCCTTAGTATCAAGAACCATTGTAGGTGCTGGATATAGATGAATGAGTCCTCTGAGGATATGTCATAGTTAACATTGTGTAATTTTAAAATAGTGTCCAAGAAAATTGCATAATGAAAAGAAATAGATATTTGTTTGTTTGTTTTCTTTAGTTGCCTGCAGAAATACCAATGGAAATGTGATCTAAGGAATGCCTCAGAGAAAGAATAGGAAGAGAATCAGGAGGAATTTGCATGACAGAAAATGATAAACTAATTTTAAGAAAGATGCTGTAGTTAATAGAGGCAAAAGCTACAAAAAAAAAAGTTTAATTGGGATAAAAATGTGCAATTGGTTTAGTAATAAGTGTGTCAATAGAATCCTTAAAACAATTTCAGGGGAAAAAAAGCAGAAACCACATTTTAATCATTGGAGAATGAATGGAAAGTGGAGAAGTGAGTGTGATGAGTATCATTATTTCTAGAGGCTTGATTAGGAAAGAAAGCATAGAAATAGTGCAGGAGGTAGTTGAAAATACAGGGTTAAAGGAAGAACACATTTTTAAGATGTGAAAAAACTTGAGCATGTATTATATAAAGTCAACAAAAGAACAGGATTACAATACAATAAAGTAAGTGTGTGTGTGTCAGGGGTAGGAGGGGTGGTGTGGACATGTATCAGAATTTCAGAAGAGATGACTGGTTTCTAGCAACTGAGAAATTCCTTTCACCTAATTTTTTCTGTGACCACCAATTTCAACTTTCTGCATGCCTTATACCATTCCTGCTCTTGATTATTGCTGCTGGGACTATTTAACTTCACTCAAGAAAGTTGAAAACAGTAAATTTATAAAATTTTATCAAATTCTACCTCAATTTGGGAATCTTCATATGGTGACAGTGCCAAGAAATGATCAATTCTGAGTTGTTGTTTCAGCAGCCAGCTGGACTTTCTCATTGTGTCACCTATCCATCTAGCCCTCCATTGATTTAGTCATCCATCCATCCATCCAAAAAAAAAAAAAAAAAAAACTACATTTAAAAAAAAAAAAAAAAGATTTTTCAGGGCACCTGGGTGGCTCAGTGGGTTAAGCCTCTGCCTTCAGCTCAGGTCATGATCTCCTGGGATCGAGGCCCGCATCGGGCTCTCTGCTCAGTGGGGAGTCTGCTTCCCCCTCTCTCTCTGCCTGCTGTTCTTCCTACTTGTGATCTCTCCCTCTGTGTCAAACACATAAATAAAATCTTTAAAAAAAAAAAAAAAAGATTTTCATTGATTTATTTGAGAGAGAGCCCAGAGGGAGAGTAGGGCAAGAATCATATCTTATTTCTATTTCTGTATGCAATTCTTGGCATGAAATAGGCCTTAGGTACATTTCTTTTTGATGTATGATCTGGCTTCTCCCTTCTTCTCAACTTCATTTCTCATCACTCAACCTCTTAATTACAAGTGTTCAGCACCATGGATCTCTACTCTGCTTCTGGATCATGCCAAGCCTTGCCTTAGTCTACCTCAGCAATTGTTCTTCCTCTAGACTCTAATATTCTTCCTCAGAAATTCTATTAGTTGGCTAATTCATATCCATTACTTCTTAGCTTCAATATGAATCCTCAGAATGGCCTTTCCTGACCACATTACCTAAAAGGAGACAGTAACTTCCTAAGAAATTGCCTTGCTTATCACTTTGTAAATTTTTGTAGAAATTCCAAATTCATTCTGTGGAGGCCCCTCTTCCAAATATCAACTTATCTCCAGAATCTGCCCACCATTGTTTATTCTCCTGACGCTTATAGTAGGTTTTTTGGTTTTATTTTGTTTAATTTTGTCTGAGTTTATCTGCATGAAGGTTAATTAACATGTTTTGATTTATAAAAAAAAATCTGAAAAGACTGTTATTAGAAAAGTGCATGTTTCTTTAGGCATTTTCTTAAAAACAAGACAGTAAAAGTGTACATTCTAATAATAATAGTCTTCAAAATAAAAAATAAGAAATATTAAGATCTATTTCCTGCTACTTCCTTTGTAACACCTTGCCTTTTGACTGTTCTTTTATTTATTTATTTATTTTACAATTTTCTGTTTCTTGCTCAACTCAATTAATAAGCTCTTAAAGAAAGCTTAAGCACAAGGAGTATTTGACTCATTGACTAAAACACTGCAAAGATTCTGCAAGAGCAATACAGGTGTCATATTTTCAGAAAACATTTGAGTTAAAAATTCACAATTTTCTTAATCAAGGAAACGATCCTCTCTGTAACCCATTTTCCTTTTTCGTAATTACATTTTTATATTCCAAACTTACAAAAATGATTAGTGTACATTATGAGCTAATTACTTTCCAACTTCATTTTAATTAACGATGCTATTTTTAGAGATACCAGAGCAGTGACACACATAACTCACATAGCTTTGATGTTTTTATTTTTGTTACTCTCTTTTTAACTCAAATGACTATTTTTTTTTCACTTCAAATTTCTAAAAATCAGGGTTCCTGTGGGCTCCAACTTAGTATGCTAAGCTTTATTTTAGAATACATTTTGTAGTGGAGAACATTAGGGGTTTATAATGGTTAAGTCAGCAGACCTTTAACTATAGTTATAATAAAGGGCATCTCAAGCAGAGAGATCATGCTCTCACAACCTCCACAGTAATATCTCCAAGCTAAAGAGGAACAAGAGCCCCTGATTGGCACTTTGTTACTTGAATGGTCCCCCACTGATGAGGCAGAAAGGACATTAAGGATGATTTTAGCACAATCTAAAATCTCGTTGATGCCAAACTTAAAGCGGTGAAAGCCATCATGCCATTTCTAAAATGTGCTCCGGAATCAGGAAAGCTTTGCTTTCCAAGATACCCAGGCCTTATTCTTCTTCCTACTTATTACTTGTAAAAGGCCCTCTTCATCATTCTGTCTCCTGTCTTCCACTGCTCAAGACAAACTAGGGAATAATCTTCATTTATATGCAGCACAATCTTTCTGCTGCTGGTGCCACAATATAAACGTGTTTTATTAAAAATTAAAAATATTGGTTTTACTTTCCATCAGGATGAAAAGTGAAGTCTCATTCCCATTTTCAGTTCTGTTTTCTCACGGTCATCCTTCTTGCATTGTACCTCAGGACACTGCTATTAACAGATAGGCCACATTCCCAGAGACCTTAAATTATGTCAGCCTTTCCCGAACTCTCAGTCATGAGACAATAACAGAAGGCAGAGGACTTTTCAAAGGATAGGTAAAGAGATGCCATGCTCCACTGGGATTAAACCTCTTTCTTGATCTTGTGTCAGAATGATGCTGAGAAAAATATATGTGGTGTCTTATCATCTTACAGCACATGGCTCTTAAAAGTCGAAAAGGCTATTATACATTGAAGAAAGTTAAAGTCCCAGAGAATTACTCTATAGCATTCAACTCTCCTTAAAAAATAAAAATAACAAGACACATGCTGGATGGTGTTCCAATGGACGCTTGTCTGCTACATCGCATGCTTGTTTCCCTTTTGTAATGTTAACTTTCAGGCTCCTGTTGGTATTTTTGGAAAGCAGAGAAGCATGTATTTTGTTAGTTGCCAAAATAGGCTCCACGGAGCAGCACGCTTTGCAATTTGAAGGTTAAATTCCTTTGAAAGAGACTTGTTGGAACTGCTCTTCTCACTCCTATTAACTAGTGGAACTGTCTGACCTTTATAAGTGCAAGTCAATATTCACACTGTCAGAGGAGTATCAGTGGGAGTAATCTTTTTAGTCCCAGAGAGAAACAGTTTGCCACAGGCAGATCATGACTAGAGAAGGGGAGTTGGTGAGCAGTGACATAAAACACTTTTAAGTGAATTCAAACAATGTCTTTGACACAGCTTGGAATTTTATTCAATTTTAGTTGTAACACTGCCTACTGGTCCCTCTAAACTGCAAAGGTGTCATTTTGAAATTTGAAATAATAAAGACATAGAATGTGAAATGAAGCCTGTTAAATGGGCTCATCCCTTTTTAGCCATATCTTTGAGAACAGAGGTGGCTTTTGTCCCCCAAAGTATACATCTCTGAAGACCATTCAGAAAGGAGATTATTATTTTTAATGAGCACCAGTAATTCTTTTCTCTCTCCAATCAAGACCTAACACTGGAGTGACATTTAATAAACTTGGAAAGAGAAATATATATATATATATATATATTTTTTTTTTTTCCCTTTTGTACCCCAAATTGCTATCAGAGTTTAACTCCAAAGCAATTTCTTGCAAGTAAGACATTTTCCAACATGACATTCACAAAATAAAAATAAGAGAGGGAGCACTGTAATATTGGTTTACATTTTGGTTGGCTTTCTCTTCATTAACCTATCAATATAATTACATTTGTGATCAACTACACTATTACAGGGCTTATTTTAATAAAAATATTTTAATGATATAACAATATAGGTTTATTTTAAAAAACTAAGTGAATTATTTAGTTACTATTCCTACCAACAGAGATAATACATTCTTAGGGATGGAAAGAAATCTTGAGTACTACTAAGTGTGTTAATAGTGGCATCAGTGTAGTAAGTCTGAAACTATTTCATTTATATAATAGAATTGAGCAAATGATTTTAAATATTGATATTGTTGGGAATTAAACTCTGCACTATGAAAAAAGGGAGACAGGATAGGAAATGGAAAAAGGAAAAAGAAAACCACTTTCTAGCCTTTTTATTTGAATTAAAGACAAAATAAACTCATAAATATATGCATACTGCATATATGTGCACATACATATATCTAATTCTAAAAATATAAGAATGTAGTTTTATAATTGTATAATGAAGTACTCAAATACTGGGAATGAATTGGCAGAAGAAGGGTGTAAAAAGGACTTTCACTGGACGAATTTAGAAGATACTAAGTTTCAAAATAAACAATAATAGAAAAATTATAATACTGAATTAAAAACCAATCCACTAATTTATAGTGATAATTATTTTAAAAAATAAAATTGGGGGGATATAGAGACAAATATCTCATTTGCAAAAAAAAAAAAAGCCAACTACACTATTAAATACAGAAGAACTTACAGAGATAACACACTACCATTTCACAACCACCATAGCAATTAATGGACTCAAGAAAAAGTCATCAATAGATGGTAAAAACTCTGGGTAAGATATCTTTGAAAAATAGGATACTCATGTTGGGTCAGTGCATCATTTCAAAAAGTATTTATTAGTCACAAAAGGAAAAAGTACATTTTCAGTGAATAAATATGGTGAAGACCATTTTAATTAGGTGACTAAACTTAACATCACTTATCATACAAATTGATGTTAGGTACTATGCAATATGATGAATTAATCACTCAGGTAGTACTCTTACCTAAATTTCTTAACCTGAATCTAATCATGAAAAAAGAAATGAAGAAACAATGAGAAAACCCAAATTAAGAGACATTCTATAAAACAATCTAGAATAGACTGTCTAAAAATACTAATAATCTGTGCTTTTTAAAAAAGAAAATATCTGTAAGAAGTCTATAGTTTAAAAGAAGCTGAAGAATATATGACAACTACATAAAATCTGCAATCCTTATTTGCATTATGGATCTTAAAAGTTTATAGAACACATTATTGGGATAATTGATAGTGAGCAGAATTTAATATAGACTATATTAGATAATAGCATTGTATCAATGTTGAACGTCCTTTCTATGACAATTTTATTATGGTTATGTGAGAGAATGTCCCTGTTCTTAGATGATTAATGTTTCATGCTGAATTAATTAGAGATGAAGTGTCACAATATTTGCAGCTAATCCTAAAATGGTATTAAAGAATATGAGAAAAGAGAGAGAGAGAGACTGAGAGAGATTGAGAGAAAGCTAGAAGACAGGTGAGAGTAAGAGAGAAAAAGAGAGAAAAATGAGTAAAATACCAATAATTGACACATACAGGGTGAGGGCATATGTTATTAAACATCAGAAAGTTCCTGCAACTTTTTGATAAATGTAGTCTTTCAGTATAAAATTTATGAAAGAATTAAAAAGTGCAGTGATTTTTATGCTCTGTTATATATCTCCCATAAAAGAATAAAAAAGACTTTATCAATTTTGATATATATTAAATTATATTTTATATTACTTAGAATAAAATATCCAATAATTCTCTGATAACATATAGTTATTTATGTAAACAATTCAAATACTTATAGAAATTTAGAGTTGCAAGGGTTTTGAGAGGCAGAGAAAATTATAGAATCATAAGTTCTCACATATGTTAGCTTTTTGGTCATCTTTCTGCTTTCCTGTGTCTTAAATCTCTCTCCATTTGTTTTTCTTTTTTCAATCAGCAGTTAACATGTTATACTTGACTTAAGACAAAATAAACCCCTTTTCTTAACCCAAAGCCTGCCTCTAGATACCACTTATCCTGCTCTCATCCTTCACATCTAAACCTATTCACTCTTTTGACCTGAGATCTCTTCCACACACAGCACTTAATACTACTGAAATGGCTTTTGTCAAGACACCAATGACTTGAATTTGCTTGATCCAATGGGTACTTTGTACCTCTTTTCTTGCTTACCCTCTAGAGATCATTTGACAAGGTTAACTTCCTCATTCAGGAGGGCAAAATCAAAGAAAAAACTTTCCTGTAGCTGCCACATCTCCCTCATTATTTTAGGTCTTTTATTGTCAGTCTCCTTTGCGGATTCTATAGCTGCCCTGGTTCTTTAAATGTTTGTGATTGACAGATGTGTGTCCTAATGGTGTTTGATAGTTGGATATTTCATCTAATCTTATGTTTTCAGTACCATCTATATGCTGGTATATGTGTATATGTGGCTACAAAATCTAAGTAGAGTAAATGTCTGTCCTAATTCAAAACTTTTTTTCTTTTTTTTTAAGGTAAGCTCCACTCCCAGCATGGAGACTAATGCAGGGCTTGAATCTCACGACTGTGAGATCGAGACCTGAGTTGAGATCAAGAGTCAGACATTTAACCAAATGAGTCACCCACTGTAAGGGCCTATTTAGCCAGAGCAGCTCCATCCTGACCCTGCCCTCCCCCACTTCAGGAAGCTTACTTAAAAGCAAGTCCCAGAAACCAGTCCCAGATAACAAAGCCCAAATACAAGGGTGGGTCAGGCCAGGTGGAGGCATTCAATCAGTGGGGGCGCATACTGTCTCCTAGCTACCAAGGAGTATGGGCCCCGCCCTTTGGGTGCCTTTTGGGTGCCCATTCTGACCAAGGTGATAGGCTAGTTCAAATATCTACTATAGGGTAAATTGTAATTCAGTTGGTCACTTTTGTGTGACCTAGCAGGGCTGTGCAGCTTTCTCTGTGTTACAATCTCATTGGCCACCTGTGCATGGTCAGGCCCAACCACATGGCCTTTGTCCTTAAAAGCTAGTCTGTAAGGCAGAGGGTCGTCGCCTCTTTGCAAGAGATGTCCCTGGCCAGTTTGATTCTCGATGTTTGGCGTGAAATAAAGCTTTGCTTGACCTTCGCTTTGTATCAGTCTCGCTCCTTTGACCATGGACCCCTAATTCAAAACTTTTAAATCCAGTTTACTATAAATTATCTTCTTTTGAATACCTTGTAGGTATCTGAATTTGATTTTATAATTACGTTAATCTACTCCAAGCTAGTGGAAATTTTTTTTATTCAAAAATATTTATAAAGTGCCTGCCACATACTAGGTTATTTCCTATGATCTTGGAATACATCGGGCAACAAAAGAGATAGATTCTTGACCAGGTGGAGCTTACATTTGATTGTCCAGGCCAGAAATCTGAATGGCATCTTTAATATATTCTTGTTCTATGGCTTGGATTCACTGTAAGTGTGTTAATTTCTCTCTGAGAATAACATATTCCTATTCTGGGCACCTGGGTGGCTCAGTTGGTTAAGCAACTGCCTTCGGCTCAGGTCATGATCCTGGAGTCCCAGGATCAAGTCCCACATCGGGCCCTCTGCTCATCAGGGAGCTGACTTCTCCCTCTGCCCCTCGCCCCTTTCATGCTCTCTCTCTCTCTCTCTCTCTCTCAAATAAATAAAATCTTAAAAAAAAAAAATTCCTATTCTGTTTTGTCTATAATATTAAGTAATCACTAGAATCAGTTTTAAACCCATGCCAATAAGTTTAAACCCAAGCTAATTGATCAATTACAACTTCATATCAGGAACCATGCTTCTGAAAACCAACCAATTAGTAGCAGCCAATTACTGATGCCACAGTCCACACACCTACCTCCTGAAAGTTGGCCAAGTCCTGAATATTTTATTTTATTACATTTTGCTTCTCAAAGCCTTTATAAGATCAGCAATTTGTTTTGTTCAGAGGTGCTGTGTCTTACATGCACTGTTCTCCCTTGATTACCAAGGAAAAAATTCAGCTTTTTTCCCCCTGATATTAAATGTTTATATCTTTTCTTATTCCACTATCATTATCATTACTCTAAACCATATATTAACCATATCCACCTGGGTTATTGAAACAGTTCTTTCATTGGTCCACCTAGCACTATCTTTTTCCCTTGGATCCATTCTTCAAACCTCAATAATTCACCCTGTGAAGCCAGTATTACCTTGATGCCAAAACCAGGAAGACACTTCACAAGAAAATAAAATGACATGTTAATATACCTTATAAACATAGATGAGGAAATCCTTAACCAAATACTAGGACACTTAATCTAACAATCTGATAGGAAAATCATTATACATCATGACCAAGCGGCATATATTCCTGGAATGATGGGCTAGTTTAGCATATGAAAATCATTGTAATCCATATTAGTGAAATAAAGGACAAAACAACATAGTCATCTCAGTTGATGCAGAAAAAGCATTTGACAAAATCCAACACCCTTTCATGATAAAAACAATTGACACACTAGAAATAGTAGGGAATTTCCTCAATTTCATAAAGGCATCAATGGAAAACCCACAGACAACATTATGCTTAATGTCAAAGAGCAAATATTTTTCTTCTAAGATCAGGAATAAGAAAAGGATGTCCACTATGACTACTACTACTATTTAGTATTGGTTTAGATTCCCTAGGCAGAGGAATTAGCAAAGAAGCAAACAGCATCAAGATTAGAAAGGAGAAGTAACACTATCCCTATTTTTACTTCATAAATGACATGGTTTATACATGTAAAATCCAGGGTAATCCACAAAAAACTAAACAAACTTTTAGAACTAATAAATGAGTTTGGCAAGGTTCTAGGATATAAGATCAATATAGAAGAATCAATTATATTTCTGTATGCTAACAACAAACAATTTGAAAATGATATTAATAAACCAAAAGAATTAACATCCAAAAGAATTAAAATAATAACATCCAAAAGAATTAAAAAAAAAACTTGAGGATATAGTTAACAAAGAAGCACAAGTCTTATATATCCAAAACTCATTGAAAGAAAAAGAATATGACCTTAATAAATGGAAAAATATTTCATGTCTATAGATTGAAAGATTTAATATTGTTAAGCAAGCATTATACTCCAGATCTACAAATTTATCACAATCCTTATAAAAATCCCAGTTTCTTTTATTTTTCTTTTTCAGAATTGATATCTTGATCCTAATAGCCAAAACCAGGACTTACACTTCATGATTTCAAAACTTATTAAAAGTTACATTAATCAAAACATGTTGTGGTACTAGCATAATGATAGACATATAAAGCAATGGAATATAATTGAGATTCCAAAAATAAATCCACACAATATGCCAAATGATTTTCAACAAGTGTTTCACAACCTTTTAATGGGGAAAAATTGTCTCTTCGATAGATGGTGCTAGAACAAATGAATAGCAACATGCCAAAGGATGATGTTAGATCCTTACCTTCCCTACTCCATATACAAAAATAAATTCAGAATGGATAAACAACCTACATGTAAGAGCTAAAATTTTAAAATTCTTAGGATAAAACATAAGGGAATATCTTTGTGACCTTGGATGGTGCAATAATTTCTTATATATGATAAAAGAATAGGTGACAAAAGAAAATATAAATTGGACTTTAACAAAATTAAGAAGTTTTATTCTTCAGAGGACACCATCGGGAAAGTAAAAACGCAGAAGACTTTTATCCAGAATATATGTAGACCTATTATCTCAACAATAAAAAGACAAATAACCCAATTTAAAAATGGGCAGACTTGGAATTTCTTAAAGAAAATATAGAAATGACCAACAAGCACATGAAAGATGCTCAATATCATTAGTCATCAGGGAAATGCACAAAAACCACAGTGAGATACCACTTTGTACCCTTAAGATGGTTTAACATTTTTTTTTAAAGATATACAATATCAGTCCTGACAAGGCTATGGAGAAAAATGTAACCCTCATAGATTGTTGGTGGGAATATAAAATGGTGCAGCTCCTTTGAAACAGTTTGTTTCTCAAATTGTTAAATATATAGAGTTTCCATATACCCCATAAAACCCACTCCTAGGTGTATACCCAAGAGAAATGGAAACATGTCCATATAAAATCTTGTACATGAATGTTCAAAACAGCATGGTTAGAATATCCAAGAAGTAAAAACAACTCAAATGTTCATCAACAGAGGAACAGATAAACAAATGTGCTGTATTTCTAGCCATACAAAAGAATGAAGTTCCAATACATGTTACAATAGAGATGACCCTTGAAAACACGATGCTAAATGAAATAGTCATAGCAAACCACACATTTTTTTCTTCAATGTATATGAAATGTCCAGTGGTTGTTGGGGCTGAATAGGAGGAGGAATGCAGAGTGAGTGCTAATGACCGTGAGGTTTCTTTTTTAGAATAATGAAAATATTCTGGAATTAGATAATGATGATGGTTGAACAACTCTGTGAATTTCTTAAAAAATGATCAGTTGTACATTTTAAAGAGTGAGTTTTATGGCATGCACTGCACTTCTCAATAACACTATCATAAAAATAAAACCAACCCAAATCAGTTTGTCTAAAATGAAAATCTAACCCTATGAGATCTAATTTTTCTTTTAATGCTTTCCAGTGGCCTCCTCTTGTCTTTAGGGTAAACTTCAAAGGCCTTGGCATGAGCTTCTTACATTTTTTAATGGTAATCTCTATGTAACCCGAGTTGCATTTCTTGGCATTTCCCACCCCAACTAAAGATACACCAAACTCGGTGCCTCTGTCATATTAAACCTCCTTCAAGTCTATACCTCTCAAGTTTTGAGTCCTCTACACTCAGTTCTTCAAGCAGTCTGTTCATTTTGCACTCTGATTTGAAACTTTCCTTTGTCCACCATCCATTATTAATAGGTTAAGTATGCTTGCTCAAGTATTCCACAAGATGCTAATAAGTACTACCCTTGAATGTAATTGGTTGTTTACTTTTTTGCCTCTCCCACTAGACTGGAAATCTACAAGGGTAGAAATTGTTCTACCTTCTTCTAGTCTTCTATTCTTCTTTTCTTCTATTCTTGTTATAAGTAACAAAACTCATATTTGTTGGATGAATGTATCAATGAATAAACCCACTCTAGTGTTATTTCCTGAATACATTTTGTATACCAGTTTTAGTAACAGTTCCAATTAATAAAGCTGGAAATTTTTTCTATAAAATATAAAATTTTTCTTACAGAATTTTTTTTTCCATTTGTTTACCTTATTTATGATGTTGCTTTGCTGATGCCTTGATGGAACACATAGTTATAGTAGAACCATCCATATGGCCAGATTTCTTAACGACCCTGATCATCATCATTTGTGTCTTCACAGGCATCATTATCCTGCATTAAACAAAATACTTAAGCATCTGAATAATTAGTTTCTGCTTAATAAAATCAATAATAATAATAATATAAATAAATTTGTATAGCATCATATTGCTTGAAGGATGAACAAGAATTTGAATTTTCTTTTAAAAGTGACTATATTCTCCCCTTTGAACATCTAAAACTTATTTTGGTCAGACAAGTCAGAGTCCATTAGCCTGAACCTAGCTATGCAGAGAACAAGATTCCATTGGCCTCTTGAAGGTTTTCCAAGTCAGCTCTGCCCAGTTTGTTACGATAAAAGCATTTGTGTTGACTTCTGTTTTTAGATGGGTTATATTACTAAAACAGACAGCCACAAAGATGGTAAGATGCTTATTTAAAAACAAGTTTTCCATCTAAATAATGTAGTTTATTTAGTAATGCTTGATTAGTAATTAGCGATGTTAGATGTTAGATGATGCTTAGTTGGTGGTTAGTTAATATAACATGTTCAATTTAACAGGCGTATTAGACAAGGTTTTCCAGAGAAATAGGACCAGTAGGCTGTAGAACTGGAGAAAGAGAGAGTTTTGATTTATTATAAGTAATTGGCTTATGCAGTCATGGAGTGTAAATGCTCAGATCCACAGTCAGTAAGCTAGAGACCCAGGAGAGCTAATGGCATAGTTCCAGTCCAATGGCCAGCCGACTTGAGGCTCAGAAGATCTACTGTTTCAGTTTGAGTCAAAGGCAGGAAAATAACCTATGGCCCAGCTAGAAATTTGTCAGGCAGGAAGAATTCTCCCTTATTTGGGAGAGGGCCAGTCTTCTGTTTTATTCAGGCCTTAACTATAGTCAGATGAAACCCACTCACATTAGGAAAGGCAATCTGCTTTACTCAAGGCATTGATTTAAATGTTAAATTCATCCAGAAACACTCATGAAAACACCCGTAGTAATAATTGACCAAATACCTGGGCAACCTATGGCTCAGTCAAGCCAATATGTCAAATTAACCATCACAATAGGCATTTACTACATGTATCTATTAGGTATTTTCATTTTTTTCTGTTATTATTTTTTATTTCTATTTGTCCAGGAGAGCTCTTGGTAATAGGTGGGATTCCTTGTGCTCCAGGTTTGTCGACTGATATCGTTGGTAGGCAGAATTCTAAGATGAGCCCCAATGAATCATGCCTTCATAAAATCACCTCCTCTTGAGTGTGAGTTGAGCTTGTGACTCACTTCTAGCCAATAGAATATGGCAAAGATCATTGGAAAGTCATTCCCTTGATAATGTTATATATATAATATTCTGTCTTAGTAGATTGGAGTATAAGCTTCTGCTGGCGTTAAGGAAGTGAGTTGTGTTGTTATGACAGAGCTAAGTGGCAAGGGACTGCAAGAGCCACTAGCTGCTGAGAGTAGCACCTAGCTGACAGCCAGCAAGAAAACAGCAACCTCAATTCTGCAACCACAAGATTTTAGAATTTCCGACAGCCATGTGAGCAACCTGGCAAACAACTAGATTGCAACCTGTGATATGCTGAGCAGAGGATCCAGTTCAGTCTGCCTGACTCCTGCCTCACAACAACTGAGAGATAAGTGTATATTGTTCTAAGCCTTTGTGTAATGATTTGCTAAGCAGCAATAGATAACTAATGCTGTATCCCTGCCACCAACCTCTTCTCTAACCTCAAAATGGAAGACTGGTCTGGTTGTCATGGTTTGAAAAGTGGACGAGCGGGCTGCATTTAATTACAAGTTAATGGGACAAACATAGAATGTCCAGAAATTGGAATGAGAGTTGAAACCTGTGCAGGAGGAGGGCTAAGAGAAATTCCCAAGTGCTAAGCAGTAAAGATTTGACTCAGACATTTAACACAAGCAAATGCATGTTGGTAACAAGTGCACAATGTATTCAAGTACAGTGTACGGGATAAAGAAGTAGGCACATTTTGATATCTAAGCAGACCATTTAGGTTTCCAGGTTTGTAAACTCATAGCTGGAAATTGGCTTCCAGGAACAACATTTAAATGTTTAAGAAGTGAGGGCGCCTGGGTGGCTTAGTGGGTGAAGCCTCTGCCTTTGGCTCAGGTCATGATCTCAGGGTCCTAGGATGGAGTTCCGCATCAGGCTCTCAGCTCTCTCAGCAGAGAGACTGCTTCCTCCTCTCTTTCTGCCTGCCTCTCTGCCTAATTGTGATTTCTTTCTCTGTGTGTCAAATAAATAAAATCTTTAAAAAAATATTTAAGAAGTGATATTGCACAAAGTCAGGGCTCTATTCTAATGAGTGACAACAGCCTTAGCATACAGGGACAGAATTTGGGTCCATTAATAAGACAGTTTCTTACTTATGAGAACTGGGATAGAATATAACGAAGTCTAAGGCTCCAGTGTTTATGCTGTATTTACTTTTAGCTAACTTTGAGTCAGAGAGTTCTAGATTTCTTCCTAATCTGTGACACATAACTATCACTGACATTGAAACTACTAAACCAGAGATCTTTGCTTTTAAGTGCAGGGTAGAGTACAAATATATACATACATACATACATACATACATACATACATACATAAAATGAACCTTTTGTTCCTTAGAGCAACTCTAAGGTCTTAAAAAATGAGGCCTTCCCTGAGATGCTCTAGCTTCCTGATCATCACTGAGTATAGCCATAATTGTGTGTCAGAGTGAAGAGAAGTAGGTTGCAGTAAGACAGATTTGGGCCCAAGCCCAAATCTTTGATAATGCTCACCAGATATCCATAGCAACAATCCAAACTATTCTCACAAGATGACTTAATGAAAAATAGCTGCTGGTTATTTCTTACCCCATTCTAAATGGAATCAGTCCACACAATGTTTGGCTTTTTATCTTTTAAACTAATTTTTCTAACAAATCCATTTATCTCTCTTTACCTTTATTCAATGAGTAACCTTAGAGTTTCTTTCAAACTCTTAGATACACATTCATGTGATTCAAGGCATTGTAAGAAATAGTTACATAAGTTACTAAGTATTTGCTGAGAAATCCTTAATATAAACTCATTTTCAAATCATCTTTTAATACCAAAGGGTACGTGAACAATAAAAGCATGCAGACACATCTGGATGGAAAACAAAACAAAACAAAATAAAAACCTAAACTTATTTTGTCACATTAGAACTAGATCAGGTTAGTTCTGGAGAAAGCAGTGTACATTTCAAACGTCCACAGTTTAGAATAAAAAAAAATAGAGTGCAGGTAATAGTGAGACACCAAACAAGATTACTAAAGCCCAATTCTCTATAATACCAGCATTAACTAAAATTTTTATTTAGATTCAAATCAAATGCTAAAAACTTGAGCATCATATTCCAAACTCCTCGTGATCTGTACCAACTATATTTTTCTAATCATGAATATGACATTTTCATGTTACTCTAGCATACTCTATCCTTTTGGCACATTCATATGTGTTCTTTATGTTCTTTTTGTCTAGAATGCCCTTTAACTGATGTTACTTGCTGGAATATTTCAGTTTTTTAAAGTTTTACATCTTACGTTCTGCCTAAAAACATGGTCAAAATGTTTTTGTTCTAAAATAAATGCAGCCTAAATACTGTTCTTACTTTAAACTATTTCACTATCTTTCTTTTTACCAAAAAGCATCTTATAGTATCATGCCAGGAAAACAGTTGACTCAATATCCTAGAAAAAATCCCCCTCACACTGTAGACATCCTAAAAATGCTAAGTGAAATCTAGTCACAAACTTTGTGCTCTTAAGAAAGCAAGTAAAGGGTACAGGTGGTAAGAGTGATGGAGTAGAAAATGTTTGTTACGAGGATGCTGAAACCACAGGTGCCTTGAGGCTGTTTGCAGATTCTATTAACTTAGAACCTAGGGAAAATAACATCTTTCCTGAGATTTCACATATGCAGGTCTTTCTTCTTTCACTGGGGATTGAAATTTGTTATTTATATTACCTATATGGGCCAAGAAATCCTAAGTTGAAACATTAATTTAAAAGTTGTTACTGCCTAGTGGTGCCTAGCAGAAAAGAATATAAATATTCTCTGAAGGGATTCAGCCTCAATTCAGGACACATAGATTCCCACACGTAAAACCCTGCCAAAGCTGAGCTCACAATACAAAATTTCCAAAAGTAGAAAAAAAAACAAGCCACCAGAATTAAGAATTAGTAGAAATAACAAGCAGCAAAATGAAAAGATCCAAAATGCCATATACTGAAAATTTGGGAACAGAATAGAAGCTAAATGTGCTTAAAAGATCTAACTAAATAAATAAAATAGTTGAGTAAATAAAAAAGACACTTTGAAAATGTACCTACAACTATTCAAAAAGAAAAAAAATGTTGCATCCATACTTCATTTTTAGCAGAAAAATATTCGAACTGGAACAAAGATTTCAGTGTAAAATAAGACATGACCAAAGTACTAGGAAAAATCATGGAAGAGTATTTTACAAAGAAAAAAGACTGAAAAATTCCTCTATAGAAAAGTAGTCAAGTTCTATATGGTAACATACAACAACAACAAAATGAGAAGAAAAATAACAAAATGGAGGGAAAAATAAAACTCATATCATAGAAAAAAAAGATGAACCTTCTTCTCCCATTAATTAATAAAGAATGCCTACAAGTTGAAAAGAAAAAAGACTAAAGTTCAATATAATTGGGTATAGGAAATGAACATGTAGTTCTCAGGAATGAAAATACAAATTCCTTTTATTTATTTATTTTTAAAGATTTTATTTATTTATTTATTTATTTATTTGACAGAGAGATAGAGAGCACAAGTAGGCAGAGCGGCAGGCAGAGGGAGAGGGAGGAGCAGGCTCCTTGATGAGCAGGGAGCCCAATGTGGGACTTGATCCCAGTACCCTGGGATTATGACCTGAGCTGAAGGCAGCGGCTTAACCAACTGAGCCACCCAGGTGCCCCAAATTCCTTTTATATATAAAAAGGCATTCTACTGAATCAATATAAAAGAATGCAAATTAAAACTAAGAAATGCCATATGTTATATCAAACTAACAAAATTTCAAACATCTAGATGATATACCATACTATTAGGCAGTAGAATGATAAACCCTATCACACATTGCAAATGGTACTGCAGATGGCTGCCATCCTTAAAGAATGCAATTTGACAAACTTATTTAAACAACAGATTTATATAACTTTGACCCAGCAAATCTACGAGGGCACTGATTTATACATAAAATTATTTTTCAAAGATTATATGATATAAAAAATCTAAATGTCCATTATTAGAGGGCTAAATAAATTAAGGTATATCCATAAAATATATAGTACCTAAATGGACAGTACCTGACTTGACCAAACTTGAAACTTCTCTCCTTGCTGACACCCCTGAACTTTTACCCACCTTTGCCCCAAACAGCAAACAGTCCCTTCTGAAGAGCCCGCCTGAGAATAAACTGAGCTCAGGGTCTGCATGCTTTGATCTACTGTCCTGTCCACCTCCCCACACCTGGGAAACATCTTCATTCCTCCCCAGTAAAGGGAAGCCCTTCTTTGCCTGATCTTCGACCACTCCCGGATCTCCCAATCAGAGGGGTTGCCAGATTGCCATAGTCCCTTTCCCTTCTTGCAAGAGTCTTTTCCAATAGAGCCTCACCCTACCTAAAAATAAATAAATAAATAAATAAATAATCATGCATCTGTTAAAAATCACAGTGAAGAAGCTCCATATGTACTCGCTATGTATGTAGGACTACCTACCTCCTCAGTACATCACCAACTAAAACACACACACATAAATACACACACACACACACACACACACAAGTTAAGGAACAGTGACTCTATGTTACCATTTGTGACTAAAAAAAGAATGAGAACACATATTTTAATTGCTTCAATAGGTATAAAAAAATCTCTGGTAGATAGCATTAGCAAAAAGATAGTATTAATAGCAGGCAATAGGAATTGAGTTCTGGAGAGAGAACTTTTATAATTTATCTTTGTATCATTCAAGGTTATATCGGGAAGCCAAATTCAAACAGATGCTTAAACTGAAGATATTTTTAACTAACAGGTTTTACCTAAGTATTAGGCAAGGCTGAAGAAATTAACAGGACAGGTTGAGGCACATAGAGATTAGCAGCAGTGAGAAGCCATTAACATCTGGTATTCATGGAAAACAGGAGGGGATAGGCTAGCCTGGGCTAGGCTAGGCTAGAGTAGGCCAGCGTAGGCTAGACTAGGCTAGGCGGTCTCTCACAGTACCGTATGATCAGATCTGTAATTGTAGTGGGACACAGCAACTGACAATCCCTGTGTGGAAGCAAAGGAAAGGGGGAAGAAATTTTCCTCTTTTGCTTCCCTTTAGCCTCTGATATTCTCCTAAGCTTTTTATTGGACAAACTCAACCAGAAGCCAGATAGCAAGAAATCCCATAAGGGGGAGACTCTTGAAGCACAGAACAAGAGAAGGGAGAGGAATCATGTATTCTTATTACGTGCAAATTGATATCAGAATAGGATACCATGTGGCATACAGAATGAAAAAAAAAATAAAAGCTTGACAAAAGTCTCGTTAGCAAGACTTAGCTCAAAAGCAATTCTTACACATGACCACTGGATATGTAAATTGATGGAACCTTTGGAAAGCAATTCAGCAATATCTAGTTAAAGTTGGAAATGTGCATTCCTACAAACCAGTAATTCCACCCTGAAATAAATTACCCCAGGGAAAGTCACTCATTTGCACTTGGAAACATGCATAAGAATATTCACCACAGCTTCTCTGTGATAGTGTAAATAATGGCATATCTCTTGAATATTCATTAACAAGAGAGTGGAAATCTGTGCCTTATTCATATAACAAAAGAGTGGACTGTGGTGAAAATGAATGAACTAGAGCTACTTCTACCAAACACAAATATCACACAAAAAATATAAATTGCTGCTGATGTTATTTATATAAAATTTTTTATTTTTAAATTTTTTTTAAGATGTTATTTATTCATCTGACAGAGAGAGATAACAAGTAGGCAGAGAGGCAGGCAGAGAGGCAGGCAGAGAGAGAGAGAAGAAGCAGGATCCCTGCTGAGCAGAGAGCCCAACATGAGACCCAATCCCAGGACCCTGAGACCATGACCCGAGCTGAAGGCAGAGGCCCAACCCACTGAGCCACCCAGGTGCCCTATTTATATAAAATTTAGCAGCATGCAAATTATATTACATATTGTTTAAAGATAATAATGAGGATAATCCCATATTCAGCATAAAAGTTAACTCTGAGGCATGACAGATGGGTATGCAAAAGATTTGACTGTTTGAAAATGTTTCTTTTTTCTTAAACTGTGAAGTGGGTATGTTAGTGCACACTATATTTTGATAAGTTCTTAGGTATATCTCAAATATAATAAAATTTAAGAATATATTAAATAGGATAAAGTAAAACATATACATATAAAATGAAAGGATACATGAGTTACATCCCCCCAAATTCATATGTTGAAACCCTAATGTTCAGTATGATTGTTCTTTGAAGTAGGGAGCTTTAATAAATGAGAACTTAAGAGTAGGGCTCTAATCCAGGAAGATTAGGATCTTATAAGAACAAAGATACCAGCAGTGAGAGGACATGCAGAAAAGGCCATGTGAGGACACAGTTGCCCTCTGAAAGCCATGGAGAGAAACATCAGGAGAAACCAGATCTGCCCACATTTTGATCCTGGATTTCCAGCCTCCAGAATCATGATTAAAAGAAAAAAAAAATCTATTGTTTTAGCTACCCAATCTGTGTTATTTTGTTATAGCATCCCTAGTAAACTAATACAAATATAGTTTATTTCTTGGTACCCACAGTCAATACCTCTGAAATTCTGATATTTCTCTACTTTTCATTGAATTTCCTTTCATTATGATCATTGATGTAACTCCCTAATAGTATTGAGCCCTCCATCAGGCTCCCTGCTGAGCGAGGAGCCAGCTTCTCCCTCTCCCTGGCCTGCTGCTCCCCCTGCTTGTGCTCTCTCTCTCTCTGTTAAATAAATAAATAAAATCTTTAAAGAAAATAATTTTCTTTCTATACATCAGTGTATCTCTGAAGAAATTACTATTATCCCTTTTTTATATTGTTGCTTTTAAATTTTTTGTTCTTTGTCTTGTTGTTTTGAGTTTTAATAGTTCTTCTCTAAAATCTGTATAATCTGTTCTTTCCCTCTACATTTGTTCCCTGTCCTAAGATAACTTCTCCCAAGTCTATGTCTTGTTTCCTTTATATCTCTCATTTTCCTCCATGGAATTCCATACAAATAATTCCCTAAACCATATCTGAGAGCCTTTTCTCTTACTTCTCAAGGTCAGAAACTAATTTCAGTTGCCTACTACGAGCTGGTCATTTTATGATGCTCTAATATATATTGTCACCTAATATGTACATCTATTCCATGAATAACATAGTAATAACCGCTATTACAGTAGCAGTGTCTGATACATCATGAGCAATGCAGATATTTTTTTGTAAAGAAAGGAAAAATAATCTCAACAAATAATGAAAAGACAAACACAGAGAGGGTCTTAGAGCTAACCACACGTGAAAATGTATTTAAACCCTATCTTTCTGAATGTATACTTTTGCTATTGATTCTCAATCCCTGTTAATAATTTCCAGCTCCATATTCCATTAACACCTCTAAAAATGTATTTCTAAAGCTGATTTCATCATTTTATCCTCATAGCTGTTTTTCCATTTTCTTTACCACCTCATATTTCCACTGCCATCTTCTGAGTCACTCAAGCATGAAAACTTTGTATTGCTTCTAATTCTCTTTCCTCTTCCTTGCTGTCTACATGCAATAAGATACTAACATCAGCCCCTTATATTCATTTCCATCTTCTTCTTCCTGTTGGTATAATTTCTTGTAAGGCTGTTGGAATTATATTTTAACTGGATCTTTTCTTTTCAGTTCCCCTCCTCTAGTAGCTAAATTAGCAGAGTAATCTTTGTATAGTCTCACCAAGGCCCTGATATAAAATTTCTCTTTCAGATCTAATATATTTCCAGTGCTCCAGGCAAAATTTCTTTTTAAAGCCCTACCACAGTTTTGTTTTTTTTTTTTAATTTTTATTCCAGTAGTTAACATAGAGGGTTATATTAGTTTCAGGTATAGAATATAGTGATTCAACAGATGGTGTTGGGAAAACCAGATAACATACCAGTTTCTTGACTCACCAATCCATTATGATCCTACACATTCACTTTCATGCCAGTTCCTGCTTTGTTTCCCTATGACTTTTCCATTTATGAGTGCCATTTATGTCTTGGTTTAAAAATATCCTTGATTTATGATTTGTTAATAAAATATAGCTTAATTTCTGTCTTCAGGAAAAAAAATACGTGTATGAACATATTTTTGACTTATTCCCAATAAGTCATTGAGGGCTTCTTCCATGTTGTTTATCCACTTGACTCTGTGAGGGAGACTCAAAAGTTGATTTTGGATTTCAGTACATGTGGCTGGCTATACCAGGTACTTCTCAAAACTGATATAATAAACTTTTAATATTTCCTCCCACCTTTCCTTCTTATGTACATGATTTTTAACTCTTTATAACATAGCACGTACATATAATTATTTGTGTTTATATAAACTAATAGCATAAATGAAGGTAGATGCTGCAGAGATGAGCTGAGGGCTCCTGCTAATTCAGGCAAATTAGATACACATTTGGGCACAAAATAGTTCATTCAAGACATGCATATCAATTTCATATCTCACCAGTTAGGAAGATTTTCTTTATATAATATTTGATTATTGAATACTATAGATTAAGAAAAAAGCCACAGAATATTTATATTTTGACATTTTAAATATGTGACACCTGTGCCAGAATTATCACTGTTCACCAACATTAGTTTGTCCTCAGCTCTTGAATACAGGAATGATGCCACTGTCTACCCACTCAATTCATTGTCATGGGGATTATTCCCACATACCATTTGGCTTTCATTTTAAGATGCCAATGATTATGACACCCCCTCTCTTTAATGATAGCATGTTGATGAAACAAACATTGTAGTAAGTGCATATATTGATTGTCTGATACTTCTCACTTCAGAAATGTTTAAATGAGCATGTATATTTTATAATCAAAGAACAACAGTATTTATCCATTTATCTAAAGGAGAATGTATCATGTACTTTGTTGTTTGCAGCTTACTTCTTCTGATGGGCAGAAACTTATACTTCTTTTTTTAGATGACAAACATGAAGGAGTGATAACCATGTCTATTTAACTATCTCTGTGTATCAGCCTTTGGAGCATTTTATGTGATTCATGCATTCTCCTTGGAGTTACGTGAAAACTAAAGCAGCTCTCCAAGTGGCTGTTAAGAGCTATGCATGAACTACCCAAGGATTCCCTCCCAATCATACATGTGATTGTCCCTCCTTCACATTTGTGATATCCATTTGAGAAATGGTAGGTGTGTGTGTATGTGTGTGTGCCAGCAGTAGTGCTCTCGTTGTGAAAGAGAGGTTCATTATCTGTACATTGTCTGTGCATTATCACGTACAGTTTCAACATTCTCAAGACTGTGAGTGTCAAAAGACTGATTTTTAAATTTCCCCCTTCCCCAAGGACTTGGTAGGGTTGCATCACTGAGAATTCCAGATGGAGAACTACTTTCTGGCTCATACATGGAAGCCCGCCAAAGAGGGAGAGGCTGTAGTTCAAATTAGTCTTCAGCTGGGGGTGGGGAAGACTTTGACAGTCCCCTGGAGGATTTGGAAAGTATATTTACACCTCCTGCTTTGCCAACAGTGAAAGCAAAACAAATCATTGTTCTATACAGATAGCATGATGGAAGCATATTTAACTGAAGGATAGTTAAAAATAACAATTGCTCAGATTGCCTCAGAGCAAGGCATTTCAAGAAGATACTCCATTTTTTTTCTGTCCCTTAAATTTTTCAAAGATAATAGAGTATTCTCCATCTTATTCTTTACTTCTCCCTCATCCCAGCCTAAGCTATATACTGAGCTTAGAAAGAGGTCTTTCCTAATACCCTTTCTCTTTCCAAATGAATTAAAATCTAGGCTCTGTAATTCCATAGCAAATGTGTCACTGACATATTGTAATTGTCAAAGGGGTGAACACTTGATGCTGGCTTCAGTAATGAGTCTGGCTCTTAACCCAGAGTTAACAAAGGCAGTACTGAGTTCATATAGATGTTATTGAGAAGAATCATAATTACCCATCTCTCTTCACTGTCCTTGTTTTGTTCATTCAGTTTCTTGGTGTGGGAGGATAAGAAATGTGTTGAGATTTTGGGAAAATGTTTCATGAATTTTATCTGATCTTTCCCTATTTGTATCAATTTAAGTATATATTTAACTCTTATTGCAAATTTGGCCACCTGGGCTCTGAATTCCTCAGAAAGCCAATCCACATGAAAATTTTGTGAATTTCAACAGTCCTGTAAGACACCTGTGAGACTAGTACACTTGTGAACACATTACACCCAATTATGTAAAATGAAAACCTATATATTCTAAATATGCAAAGTCTTCTTTTGTTTAAATTATGTCACAAAACTATGCCAATATATGTTTCTGATAAACCATTCAGTCTTCAAAATGGAAGAGCTGTTAGTGACCTCAAGATAAGGAACTTGGTTCTCTTAAGTTGCCCGAGGTTAACAGCACATCAATATGGTTCAGCTTTCTGGACTTCTGTTCAAGTGCTTTGCCTGTGATAGCTTTGGTTTGGGACACAATTTAATGTTGCCCAGGTGTCCCAATTATAATTTATCAGTTTTGAAAAACATGCATCCCCATGTACTGAAAGCTTAATAAGTATGCTCAAAGTAAACCAGTAACCAGAATCAATTATGGAGGATAGCAAATTAACAAACAGTTCAAAATTGGACTTGGGGAAATTCTTTGGTGCAATTAGAGATAGTTAACTCATGAAGTGACAGAGAAGAGGCTATCACATGATGTTTAGAAAAAAAAAATAACCACCGTCTCGTGCAAACACGCATTCACACCAAACATTTAGAAATATCCATTCCCTTAGAATCACGGACTGTGTATAGCATGCCTTCCTGCTCCTGTGTGAAATACAGGCCGTGTGATAATTCTCTGTAGCATATTTCCCATTAAAGGGTATCCTGATGTTCATTTAATCTTTAGGGTGTAGTCCACAAAATACAACTCAAATTAAAGGAAATGCCCAGCATTTGGTTAGGTAATCAGACATCTCCAATAGTGCTAATTATTTGTCCATAAAGAAAAAATATATTAAATGTTACAGAAAAATGTTAAAAATGAATTACTATGAGCCTTAAATCACTCATTTCCAGCAATTAATTCAAAAAGTGATATCTTTTTAGAAATATATTTGTTGTTTAGAGTGTCACTAGGATTATATTTAAGGTAGAAAAGTAATCCATTTCAAATAGCCCTAAAAAGGTTAAAAATACAATTTCAAAAACCTATTTCACCACCTGATAATAAGTTCAGTGGAGAAAGTAAAGGATCCACTAGTCATTCAGACAACAACTGAGTGTTGAACACACTCAGAATTTCATGTAGTATGGGGTAGACTTGATATAAATGTATAAGAAAATATGCTTACCTCTAAGATGTAACAGTAAAAAGAAAGTAATCATTATTTGCAGAGATAAATTAATATTGAAATTATAGGTAAAGATACACACATACACAGGATAGGGAATGTGGAGAGAGCTATTCGGTTATAGGCATATCAAATAGAATTCAAGAAAAGGAAGTATAATTGAATCTTTCAAGGACCAAATCCAGGAGAGTGGTGAAAAGATAGGAGGAGTTTGGGCTTCCCACTTCTCTTTCTCTGGAGTCACAGGATTTCCTATGACAGCTTACCTCTGTTGGTCTTTGGCATTGTTTTTTCTCTTTTTCTCTTTGACTTATTTAAGGTTAAAATATAGTTTGTAAAGTATATGTACCTTCATATCCAATAACAATAACTAATTGACAGAATCTCTTTGTGTATCAATTCCAACTCCTAAGACAATTTGTTCTACCTGCTTTAGTTATGGTGATTACCCTTGATTAGACTTGGAAATTTTCTTCTCCTCCTAGGAAAATTTATCTATGAAACTGGCTCATGGACAGGTAAGAACTCCCTTGAGACAACATTGGCATTTGTAACATATTCTGATATATTCCCATTCAAGTATTATTTGAGCACTCCCATGGGGAAAACCCTATGTTAATTTAACACATGCGGAGATTAACAATACATAGTTCTTGTATCTAAGGAGCTCAAACTGGAGTGGAGGAAGCAGAAGAAAACAAATAATCACTTTCAAGGTATATATACAATACCAGTGGCTCTGATACATCTACTCTGGTCTTCTCTTGTTAACTCCTCCCAACAGGGTGAGGAGTCTACAGGGCCCAGATGTCATAGAGCTTTCTCTGGATATCCTGGCAGAGAATTAGCCTTCCAAATGGCAGGAGGAACCTGTGTGAGCTTCATCTACATGACTGTTTTCTAGAAGATTACCCTACGTTGTGCATTCTTCCTCTGCTTTAAGAGTGGGTGAAAGGATATGTGACTCAACTTTGGAGAAAACATCTGCATTAGCCTCCCTGAGAGGGAAGGGGACAGGATAGAGATAGGATAGAAAGCGAAAGGACATGGAATTTGAGCAGGGTACCTCCCTTTGTACTCTTATCCTGGATAACAAATGTTTGGGGTAAGTCTAAAAACCCACTAAGGGGCTATCATAAGATATTTTCTGGGTGTTTTGGTAGTACAGAATAGAGTCACTATAGTAAAAGCTGATGGAGATATATTTGATTAGAAAGATGACATTATATCTGAATTGTAAAAGACTATTAATAGTTACGTGAGCAAAGTGATAAAGTTCTTAGATAAAAGGTACTACAGCATGTGAAAAGGCAGGCAAATCCATATTTATCTGGGTTGTATGATATTAACAAGGACCTGTGGAAGGACTTTATACATGACACAGCATTTAGTACATATTAATGGATACTAAGGATTTTCACCTTCCTTTGGTATCAACAAGTGACCTAAGATAGTCCCCTTACTTCCCATCTGTGGCCTCACAAGTTTCCTAACACTTCTCAGCTGATTTCCTGGGAGTTAAAAATACTCAATGATTCATTGATACTTTCCTCTGCAGTGGTTATTTCATTTAACGTAAGTGTAAATATAAGAGTACCTCCAAGGAGTGAGTAGTCTGCATGTTCTCCATTCAATAAAATAGTTTCAATTAATGAAGATCTAAATACATATTAGTGGTGTAGAGTTGAAGATGGTGGATTGTCACACACGCATCATCTATTCCCCATTAAAATACCGATAGACTTACAACAAAAGAATTTATTAAAAAAAAAAAAAAGACTTAAGCCAAAAATGACAAAGATGATAGACTATAACAATGGAAGGTTAGGAAAAGTGGGAACTGGATACATCCATGGTGTGATGGTTAATTTTATGCATCATCTTGACTGAGCCATGGGATGCCCAAATTTATTTGTTCAACCATATTTCTGAGTATGCCTGTAAAGGTTTGTCTAGAATAAATTAGCACTTGAATTGGTAAACTGAGTAAAGCAGACTACCCTTTCCACTGTGGGTAAGCATCAACCAATGTGTTGAGGACCTGAACAAAAAGGTGAAGGAAAGAAGAATTCCTTCAGTCTGTCTAGTTGCTTGAGCTGGAACACTGGTCTTCTGCTGTTGGACTAGGACTTACACCATCTGCACTCCTAGTTCTTAGGTCTTTGAATTCACTAGAACTACACCACTGGCTTTCCTGGATTTCCAGCTTGCAGATGGCAGATCATGGGACTCCTTGGCCGCTGTAATTTATGAGCCAATTCCTCATAATCAATCAATCAATCAATCAGTCTCTTTTACTCTCTGATTCTGTTTCTCAGGAGAAGTCTGACTCTGCACATTAAATGCACATTAAAAAGTCCTTTAGAAACCTAAGAAAGATATTTTCTACCTGGCAACAAGCAGAGATGATTTAAAAAAAAATCTGTTATACTGTGGAACACTCAGAAAGGACATCAAGTGCCTTTTGAAGTGGGGGAAAATGTGGGATCAAATAAAAAGGATTGTTGAAAGTTTAATATTTATACGTGGACCTTCTTTGTTGTGAGGCAGTACTCAGCTGTCAATAGCATTTACATATTCATGAATTGTGTATAGGGAACACTGATGTAACCTAAATGACCATCATGAAGTAGGTATATTGGGAGAATGAGGGTTTAGTAAGTGTGTGTGAGTGTGGGGGTGGGGTGGTGACAAGGAGGTGGCAGCGTACAAAGGACATCTAGATCTTCATCTTCCATGGAAGGAAGTGAACAGAGAATGCTTAGAAATCAACATTTTAAAAAATGGTAATAAAAGAATTTATTTAGATATATAGAGATATTTATCAAAAGAGTAAATTGCAGGATATGAAAGTGGTTGCCTCTGGGGATTGGTAAATTGAAGTGGGGATTAAAATACTGCTAACTTTTGCTATAAGTCCTATAGTATTATTGGAGCCTTTAGAAGACTACTGAAAATATTAGTTAGAAATACAAGCAGGTGGTGGGTATTAAGGAGGGCACATATTGCATGGAGCACTGGGTGTGGTGCAAAACCAATGAATTCTGTTATGCTGAAAAGAAATTTAAAAAATATTTTAAAAAAGAAATACAAGCTAAATCAAAAGAAATAGCACCAAGTTCCATAAATATGACATTTTCCCAGAAGAGTACTTGAAGTACTGATATTCTGTATTGCATTTTATTTGTAGACTTGTATACTTAATAATCAACTGAAGTAAGCGTACATTTTTGCCCATACTTGAATCTTCCTGGTTTCTCCACCTATAAAATAAAAATAATTGGATGTAGTCTTCTATTCCTTGCATGAATGTTCTGAGAATACTTTGCATATCACATGATATAAATATAATCTATTTGGATCAACTGTAAGTAATTTAAATTGTATATATCATTTGATCAAAGTTGAGAGGAGAACTAAATGAGACCCTTGGAAGTTAATGACTTGCCTGAGGAATTTCTATTGGCAAATAATCGTAATAATAGTAAAGTCTTTTAGTACTATCATATGCTTAACAGAGGCATCCAATCACATATTTTTTTAATTCTCTGTTCACACCAAATAAAAATAGGGGCTTAAATTCTAATTCAGATTGCTTTCATGGAAAGTTGAAGCTGTATCTCTATAGAAATATCTTGGAATATTTCATAAACATATCATATTGCATGATAGTTCCATTAATCTAATTTGAAAGTGTCAGCATGAAAAATCTTTGATTCATAGAGTATTTTAAAAATATATCTCTGATTTTTTGTTTTGTTTTGTTTTGACATGTCATTTTATATTATTCCATCAGCACTTAGTCTAGATGACTGTAGTGAGCAGAGCCAACTAGCCAAGGATCATCCTTGATCTTCTTACATACATGCTATGGAACATTTTCTTTATCACCAGCTCCAGAAAATGCTATTTATCAAGACCCCTCAGGCAAAGCCTCCCTGTGGTAGAGTGAGGCCCAAGGTGGACAGGGGAAATGTAGCTGAAATAAATGCTAAGGAGAGATTCAAGGGAATAAATAAAATCACAAAATGGCTAATGTATAAAAATAGGGAACACAGGGATCTGAGGGTTCCTTTGTGTACCTTGGGTCTTTCTATTTTTTCACTCATTGCAGAGGGAAATTCTAGTATCTCTAAGCCCTTTACTCTTTCCTATATGTATTGGTTATTGGCAAAAACGGTTAACTCAACCACACAATTTTTTATTGGCCAAGTGTTAGGTTACTGTAAATCTTTAGTATCTTTATTAGATGATTCAATTAAGATTTTTTTGGTCAGAAATGTTAAGTAAACAGTAATTATAAGAAAGATTAGCTCAGATCAATGTCCCCTTTCTGTAAAGGATCAGACAGTAAATACTTTTCAGCTTTGCAGACCATACAATCTTTGACAACTTCTCCACTCCTCCACAAAGCAGGAAAGTAACCAGAATTGATACACAAATGAATGGGCATGGCTATGTTCCAATAAACCTTTATCTACAAAACAGGAAGCAGATAGAATTTGGCTCAGGAGCATTACATGCCAATCCCCTGGATTAGGTGCTATTATAGCCAAGAAATCAAGGGTGACTGAATCTTGTCATAAATTTTATATCCAATACTCAAGAAGTCCCCTAGAAGAATACACACAGTTGTAGTAGCATATGGGGAATCAAATACCCCATAGGTATTTGATTTTTAGGAGGGTAGGAGTTGGGCAACATCCAATGCAAAGCCATGGATCTGATCTGTTTGGTTGAATCACACAAATAAGCCTACAGGGCCAAATGAAAGCTTCTTTTCTGTCTACACTGAAAGAGAATCTAAATCTTTGGATATTATCGATTTCCTCCATGTCACACAGCGCAGGAAATCATGCAGAGATCAAGCATGCTGGCATGGCCGCTGAAGACAGATGGGTACCCAATGAGCCACCATAGTAAATGGAATGAGAATGGGCGGAATGAAGCTGCTCCAACTCCAGAATTGGCCACAGTGTAGTTTACTGAGACAGCTAGATGCCCAGAGGAAGTATAAAAGAGATCATCCATAATTAGTATGATTTGTTTTTTAGACAATGGTGAACATAATTAATAATGAATGTAGAATAATAGATAATTTTTTGCTGATCATTCAGATTATCAGTTCTCTTTCCCTGTAGTGGGAGCCAAGAAATAAAGAAAACTGAAACTCCTGAGAGAGAGAGAAAGAAGAAGAATGAGGCAAAACCAAGTAATATTTCAAAGCAGTTCCTAATAGTTGATAGTGATATTGTCTCAATAAATGTTACTTTTACTTTTCTCTGAGATCTAGCCTTGACCTTTATACAAATTAGTTGCATATATGGCAAATTTATAAACATTCTTTGGCCCTAATTTTGTTATCAGGGAGAAAGGGTAATATTAAGTCTACCTTACCCAAAGCCTATTCCTGATCTCAGCCCTATCTTAAATTCTGCAGAAAAGCCTGGCATGATTTCCTCCTGACTTAGAGAAATCAACCTACTATACATTTTCATTGCTCCATCTACTACAATATCATATACCCTTCTTCTATTATCACACATTATTACAGTGTAGTTTTATATTCATTTATGTAGTTACTTGATTAATTTCTATCTCCTCACCAAACCATAGGTCTATTATTCTCTAGCACAGATTTCAGAACTCTTTTCTAGTAGTAATTCCAGGAATATGCACTCAGATTAAAAAAAAAAAAAAAAGAAAGAAAGAAAAGAAAAAGAAAAAGAAACTATTATCCTAGAATTCTCAAGGATCTTCAGTATTATTCATTCATGTGTTCTTTCATTTTCATCTTCAGTCATCATGAAGCCATTCGCATTTTATGAACATGCATTTTGCTAGGCCCTAGTGAGACAGACATGGATTGGCAAGAAGGGTCACCGCCTCATGGAGCATAGAGTCAAGAGCAGGAAACAGCAGACATTCATGCACAAATACTTATTCAAGTACAGTTTTTAAAAAGGTGTTAAAGGATGCCTAGGTGGCCCAGTCATTTAAGGGTCTGGCTTTTGTTTTTGGCACAAGTCATGATCTCACAGTCGTGGGATTGAGTCCCAAGTTGGGGCTCTGTGCTCAGTGCAGTCTACTTCAGATTCTCTTTCCCTTTCCCTCCTGCTTGCTCTCTCTCTCTCTCTCTCTCTCAAATAAATAAATAAATAAAATCTAAAAAAATAAAAAGGTATTAAAAGACAAGCATAGAATGTTGTAAGCATATGAAATTAATATATTTGACTTCATTTGGGAGTGATCTCAGTAGCTTTAAAAGAGGAAGTGGCATTTAAGCTTCTACTTGAAGGATGAATGCGTAGCTGAAAAGATATTAAATAGATCACTCACACACACATACACAAACATGCTGTCCACACGACAGTGTATGATAAATGCACATTTAATAATAACTGTAGTTTAAAAAAAAATCAGAATATCCAGAAGTGGTCTAAGCTTAGACTTGAGCCATGTTTTGTTTCAGATCAGGAAAGAGCTAGAGTCTATTATCCTAGTAACGAATTTAAAGGGAATCCAGGTTAAGTCAGTCTGTCTGTCCATCTCTCTCTGTATATATATATGTATATGCACACATTTGCCATGTTTACCACAACTCAGCCATGAGATCTAATGTACTATAACTAAAATATTTTTTCAGATAATTTGGAATTTTACTGATATAAAATATTTTACTCATATTTGGATATAGTTTTTTTTTTTAATTCCCTATTTTACAATCTTTATCATATGGGAACTGATCATCCATATTGTCTTCTTTCTTTCTGAGTTCTAACGAGGGATAATTTAAGATGCATGTTTTCTCCTTTCTCGCTTTTAGGTTTTTTGTTTGTTTGTTTGTTTTGTGAGGATAATTAAAGTAAATAGGGCATGATAAAAAAAGAATATTAGCTTCCAAGCAAGAGTTTCTAAAATGAAAAAAACAAAAAACAAAAAACCTCTCTGTACTTCGGACTTGTAGACTAGAAGTCAGTCTTAACTGCAAACTATTTTAAATGTATATATTTTAGTTATTTTATCTACATTCAATAACAAAAATTGGATGTCAGGACTACATATTGGCAATTGCTTTAAGGAACAGATAAGAATGATTTATAAGTAGACAGACTGGTAAGATAATTACTTTGAAATACTAAAGTGTGCTTAAAAAGTTATCCAAATAACAGACTACTTAAATCTAATGATCTACAATTCTTTTTTTAAACTATTGATGCTTTACACAGAGAGATTTTTTTTTCATAATTAGTAAAAAGTTCAGTGTCAACTAAGACATTTAATCATCTGAAGTTACAAAGTAATGAAGTTTTCCTTTTTGTATTTTTATCTTTTTTTAAAGATTTTTATTTATTTCTTTTGAGAGCGAGATCACGTGAGGGAGAAAGAAGAAGCAGGGAGGAGCAGAAGTGGAGAGAGCAGCGGAGGGAGAGGAAGAAGCAGAATCCCCACTGAGCAGGAACACCCCCCCTCCCCAGCCCTGCATGCAGGACCTGATCCCAGGATTCTGGGATGGTGACCTGAACCAAAGGCAGCCACTTAACCAACTGAGCCATCTAGGTGCTCCTATATTTTTATCTTTATATTATAGATCTTTGGTATTCCTCTAGAAGTATCACCAATGCTAGTATGTTCAAAAATAAAAATGAGCAATTTTAATGCATACACAACTTCCACCAAACCTAATAAAAAAAAACCCAAAACTGAACAATGTTTAGCAATTTTGTTTTGTTTTACTTCTGCTCCGAACATGGAGATTATTTAATTGCAAAAACAGTCAGTTGATTTTTTTTTTCCTTTGAAACAAGTGGTGTGTCATTGAACGGGAAATGCAATTTTACACTTATTTTAAGGGAGCCCTTTGTGAGTTTTAAAAACAAACCTTGGGGGGAGGAAGAGACCCTTGAGTGCTGAGCTGTCAATCCAGAGATAATAATAACACATGTTTTTTGGAATACTGCTGGCTCAGAGATGTTATAATGTGTCAGAAGTAAACACCCCCACCCATTCTGGTAGTTTTATTGCTTCTGGCGTGTTATGATTAGAGATGTGTGTGGCTTTAAAGCTGAAAAGATTGAATTGCTTAACACGCTATGTATTGGAAAGCCTGGGCCAAATGCAAGCTTAATCAGCATTTTTCTTCCTTCTAAATGTAAATGGTATGATGCAGTGTCCTGTAAATGATGCTGTTTATCATATACTGTCAGATGATGCTGCTGAAAGATGCATTTCCATTTGTTTCCTTACTGGAGTTTGATTTGTAAAATCAGATTTAAACAGTGGATGAAACTGAATCTAAATTTCAAGGACAGACAACCCAATAATATTTAGCATAACTGGGACTAAGTCTAGAAATAGTTATTCTAACTCCAGCCTTTAGGATTTGAAAGAACAATGAGTCTTTATTTTTACTTTTAAAATAGCCCAACTGCAATGAATTTTATGGTAATTATAATCATTAGCAATGGAATCTTAATCTCAGCCATAGTATTCGTGTGCACACTACAGTTCGTATACTGAGCTACAAAAGACCTCTTTTTTTTTAACATGTAAATAGTACCACAATTTTAAAAATGTGGTAGAGATATTGCTTTGATTTGTAAGTATTTTTCTAATTATTATAGTTGTTGTATTTATACGATTTTTCAGTGGCTGGGAAAGAACATCATAGTTTACATACGCAGGTCTTTTTGGCAGATAATCATGTGCTCAAAAAGCTAAGAAAACCTTAATTTACCTTGTCCATGTTCTTAGCTTATTACACCCAGTCTGGAATCAGTGTGAACCACATACACAAGTCAAAAGCCTTCATTATGAATTTTGTTATAAAACTATATTTAAAGATTACCAATTTTAGAAATTAGGGCAATACCATTCTTAGTTACAGGTATCAGAAACAACATACTTTTTTTTAAAAAAGATTTTTAAAAAATTTTTTATGACAGAGAGGGATAATGAGAGAGGGAACACAAGCACAGGAGAGCCAGAGAGGGAAAAGCGGCTCCCAGCTGAGCAGGGAGCCCCATATGGGGCTCAATCCCAGGACGCTGGGATCATGACCTGAGCAGAAGGCAGACGCTTAATGACTGAGCCACCCACATGCCCCATGAAGCAACATACTTTGGAGATCCTCTGCAATTCACAAGCACTGAGACACATTTTATATTTCTTTTATACCTATATGGAAACTTTTAATGTTTCCTCACAAATTGCAATTATGTTGAAGAATTGCTCAAACCAAACTGGGGGCCACAGACAAGAAAATGAGGGATTATAAATTTGTAAGTGTCCACTTCGCTGCAAAACGAAGGTAAAGTAGAAGAATCTGAGCTTCTGCCCTAGGAAACCCATGAAACGGTGGTTACTTTTGTTAAAAATTGGCTGCCTTAAGACACCCTTAGTGTTTCCTAGGTTTGCACTACTTCCTCTTGGTTGAGTTAGTTTAGAGAAGCACTTGAAACTGCTTTGGAAATTCTGAGTTGAAGAAGTGAAGATGGTGGAGGGAACCTAGTTCACCCTGGCTCGTTCAGAAGCTGGACTAAGTCAGTCAACATCTGGACTGGGACTGGGTTCAGCCACACTCCAGAAATTCTGAACTCAGCATCACTTTATATAATACCCTCTCCAGCCCTGCTCCATGAAATCCTTAGCTTTGAGGAAGAAAAATAATCTGTATTGGAGTTCTAAACTTTGTTGAATGGTCTAGGGATCCTTGGTAGAAATGCCACTGGATCATGGATGTAGAAGGATTTATACATTAAATATTTGGAATATGCATGTTGATTTGTACTTTGGCCCCAGGCCAAATAATTATTAGGGGTGGGCCTGAAACAAAGAGCTTTGTTGACATCATTTATCACAGCACTGGATGGCTTTAAAAGAAAAAAATATCACTGACTTCAGGTGTTGTCATTGACTTGAGGAAACCCCTCTTTGACTCACTTCATTCATTCATATATATGTATACATATATAGAGAGCCTCCAAGACCTAACATACTATGATAAATTTTACTTTATGCTGAATAATAACTCAAGAAATACTGATAGTACACATTTGTCATGTACAGAATTTTAATTGCTAAACTCTACAGTGCTAAACTCTACATTGACATTTTTTGGGCTTTGGGGAACAACAGTATTTTAAGTTTAGTACCACTGACTTAGAAAAAAATAGTGCAATCAATAATTTATGTAAATGTAATTTGTTAATAAAAACTTCAACATACTACAATATGTACTTAAAATATAGAAATGTTACTTTCCCCCGGTACCTCTTTCTCTCATAAAATCTATTTTTCTGTATTTTTGAAAATTTTAGAAATCAAGGATTACACTAACAGACATTTCCCTGATTTCTATGTACATGCCAGTATCAACATGGTTTACATCATGCACTTTGAAATATGATGCAAAAGTCTTGATAATGTTGTAACAGAAGTCTAGGAAAGAGTTTGAGGAATACAAGGTATTTACTCTCAATTTAATTTGTGGAGAAGCCAATGAGCATTTAGGCAGTTGGAAGAGAAGGGAATAGAGAAACAAAATAGATTAAGGATCAAGGGTTTGTTTTGTTTTGTTTTTATTTTTAATAGGAGAATTCAGCATGTTTTTTAGACCGAGAAGCCAGGGGAGATTGCAGGTATTGAAAAGAGAGGATATAATTACCTGGGCAAGATCTCAGAGGGAAGGCTAGAAAGAATAAAAGTCCAATGAAAAGGTTATCAGGAGTAGAAAGAAGGAAAATCACCTTTTCCTTGACAAAAGGAAGCATTAGGTATAGATTATCCTGGTGTCATTTTAATCTAAAATTCATAGGAATATTACTGAAAGAAAAACAAATTACTTTCTCTTAAAATTCTCATAGCCTGCTGACATTCTAGTCCAGCTACATAATTAAATTACATTTATAACAATGTACATAAGCTATGGCTATGCTGAGACCTTATATATGTTCTCCCAAATATAGTGATAATTTTTGAATAAAATAGAAATCCATATAGGCAGAGATTTCATTAGCTGCTAATGAGAATTTATGTCCACCCATCCCATACAACTTCAAAGTATGTGATAACATTAATACAAATAGGGGTGTGGGGAAAATTTACAATATATTGATGTCATCTTGTGTCATCCAATGTAGAAACAACAGATCTAGGAAGCTGAGTCTGGCACTCAGGTATTTAAAGAAAGTCTTAATTTCAAGAAAATTTGGGGAAAACTCTTCCAGATATTAATTGCGCTTTTTCAAGTGATTGCACTGAAAAATGATTAAACATAGCTATAAGAACGTAAACCTTGTAATATTCTGAAAATAAAATTAAATTCACACAAATGTCAGAATTTTGATACCAATATAGTCTATGTGAACATTAGCCACTTTATGAATGGCTTCTATATAGATCTATTGCCCCTATTTATCCTTATTTTGCTTTTCTTCCTTTATTATTTATTTTATTTTATTGCATGCATTTCATTGCTGAAGCACATTTTTGAAACCAGTCAAATATATAAATGAATATAATAATATGTCAGTATCAGAGTTTTGCATTCAATTTATGAATGCACAATGATTCACTTATTCATTCTAATGAAAATAAAGATTTGGATTTTTCCAAGATTATAAATAATGCTGCTAAGAATATTTTATCCATACATCATGTGTACATAAACGTACTTTTGGTATATGTGATATCAATATCAGTAGAAATTTCTACCCTGCTTTTTAAACTAGTTATACCACCTACAGGGTGTGAGTATCTCTAATATTCCCAGGGCAAACATTATGGTTAAGAAGGTCCTTTAGACACAGCAAATTGGGCATTCTCCTTACCAAGAACAAGGAATTCTATTTCTCTAATACCTGAGAACATATTGAGCCATAATGTCCTAAAAGGTCAAACTCTTCAAACCTCTATCAGTGAATTCTACCTTCAGATTAGAATAATCAAACCAGTGCTGAGGATAAATGCAAACTGAAAACCAGTAAGTCTACCCTCCTTGGAAGAGTGGTACCTGTCAAACAAAATAAATTGCCTGGAGAGCATAAGGAAATAGAAACTAAGATTTGCACTGAGCAGATATTATGTACCTTGTCCACAGTACTTTTAGCAGTATGATATAGCCAGTGAAAAAGCCAAATGGCTCATGGGAGATGACTGTGGGCTACTGATAACAAGGTAGTGCCTCCTGTTGATATGGCTGTGCCCAATACGGTCACCATCTTAGATACCATGGCCATGGTCTTAGGAGAATACCATGCCATAGTGGACTTGTCAAAAAAAAAAAATTTTCCAGTATGTCTCTGGCCACAGAGTCACAGATTAATTTGCCTTCAAGTGGAAGGGGCAACAATGGATCTTTCAAGTGCTTCCCCAAGGCTACCTACACAACCCTATGACATATCATGGGATGGTAGCCCAAGATATGTTCTCCTTCCCCGCATCAATAAAATGTGGACCGTTTACATTGACCATATAATGTTGAATGTGAAAACTTGTCTCTGCTGCAGAACATTTTGCAGATTTTGCTGAATATCTGTGAGGGATGAGTGGTGAACTTAGAAAATTCAAGGCCCAGACACCGCCAAGTTTTTGAAGTCATAGGGTCAGAAGATCAGGGCAACAAGCTGCCTTTGAGAAAGCAAAAAATACTAGTAAAGAAGATTAAAGCTCTGGGCATCTCCCAAACAGGGCTACCATTTGAGTTAGATGTATCTGTGACTCTGGAAGACATGGGTTAGCCCCTGTGGCAGAGACAATAAAAAAGGAGAGAATACCATCAGGATTTTGGTCCCAACTCTATTGAGATTTGCCTATAGAACAACAGCTCCTCACAGTATACATTGTGCTCCTCCAGGTGGAGCCTCTTCCAAGGGAACGGCATATCATGGAAAGAACTTATCTTGCTAATCAAGGGGTGGATTGAGAATATGTTCCACTGATCTACCTCTGCCAGGGCTCAGAACTCCCACTTTGACTAAAGGGCAAACCTATTTGATCTAAGTTCCTTGACAACCAGCCAACTTCTCTAGAAATGTGGACACTATTAGGCCCTGTAGAATATGTAGATCCTCCAAATGCTCCCACCCCTATTCCTGTAGTGGCTTTTGTGGCTTGTAGAGAGGGAATGGGGAAAAATTCCCAATGATGCCTTGTATACAGATTGGTCTAGTCAGGGCAACGAGCCCAGTTGGATTGTAGTGGCTATTCAGCCCAATACTGACACCTTTGGATGGAAACAGGAATGAACTGTAGCAGCCAGTGGGCTGAACTCAAGAGCAGTTTGGCTGGTGATCATTCATAAGCCCTGGCTGTTAACCCTTTGCACTGACAGGCTGTTCTAAAGGGGTTGACATTATGGCTTGGAAAATGAGAAGCTGAGGTGGGGGTGATCACGAATAAGTCCTTGTGGAATTAGGATATGTGGAAAATATTTGGTTTTTCTTGCAAGAGCCTGAAACTGTCCTCACTGTCTTCTATGTCCTGGCTCATAAAGTGCCAACACTCTCTGGAAATCAGGAAGCTGATACCCTAGGTCAGGTACCTGTCCTAGCAACTGACCTTTCAGGAGATACAGCAGATCGGGTTCACAGGAAGAGTGACCACTACAGTGCCTGAGAGGGATGGCATATTACCAAAGATACCAGATAGCCTTTAAAATATGGTGACTTGATTAAGGTAGTAAGATCATGACCTGTGTGTTCTAAACAATGGCCAAGGTAACTGCCAAAGGAGTCTGAGACCATCAGAAGGAATTGGCAAATTGATTGTATTGGCTCCCACCTTCCTAGTGAGGGTTCTAAGTATGTCTTGGTTTGTGTGGACATGTGCCTGACCTAACCCAAGCTTTTCTTATTGCCATACAACCCAGGCTGCCACCATTAGGGGATTTGAGAAGCTGAGTCCTAACTATGGGTACCCTTGTTGAATAGTGATAGGGATCACATTACGAAGGTTATGATATACAAGAGCAGGCAAAGAACATGACATTGAAGAGAGGTTCTATCTTCCATATAACATACAAGCAGAAAATTCATAGAAAGAATGAAATATTAAAGTATCAGATTAAATTACTAACAACCACCTTGACTTGGCCAAGCTATTAATATATGGTGTTCTAATGTTATATCATCTTTATTAGAACACAAGGACACAAATGCATATTCTGAATGATTCAACCCCAGACTATGGGACTTAATAAATCAGTGGTTTGTTTGGGTCATGGGGCTCTTGGTGGGAAAAAATATTGGTACTTATTTTGGGGATCATCATTTAAGTCTGTATTTCTCTTGCATGTGCTTATATTGTTGCTATGGTATCTGCCCACGGTGCAGCTAGATAGTTGTCAAACGAACTACCCCCATGCTAACAAACCAGTTGACTGCCCAGGGTACATTTTCAAGGTGGGGGGATATGCCAGATTGTAAGAGCTGGTCAGGAGGGGTGGAGTATTAGAGGAGGTCATCAAGAGGATGTAAGAGCTGGTTGATTCCTGAGATGGACCCAGTAATCAGAAGCTCCTTATGCCTTCCCCTATTCTTGGAATGTGTGTTCTGTACTCCCATATTAGGAAATACTTCAGGTTGCAGCCCTAAAAGAGTTTGTGGTATTGAGACCATCTCAACTATCCATGTGCCTGAACCCTGTTAAGGTCTCTAAACTCTTAAGATTTTGGCAGGCAACTAGAGCTACTCCTCTTGCCACCACCCAGGACAAGCCTGGTTTGTAAATTTTTTGTTGATGCAAAATCAACAAATCTTTTAAAAATTTTTGAAGAGAAAGGAAAAGAGTTTTGTTTGAGCCCAAGTTAGGACAGCTGCCTGGGATGTTCAATCTTCACCAAGAAGAGAGTGCTCCAGAAAAGGAACATTTGATGTAGGGTTATATGTGTTTTTTTTTGTGTGTGTGGTTTTTTTTGTTTGTTTGTTTGTTTTTTTTTTTTTGTTTTATTTATTATTATTATTATTATTATTTTTTGTATAAAGAGTTACAAACCATCATGCTGGAGAACGTTCCAGAAAGTTCATCTTACGTTTTTAATCTCCTGCTTTTAGTATATGCAAGGCTTATGACTTTAATCTTATGAGAACCAGGGAAGTTTCTTTCTCTTAGCATGTTCAGAATGCTCCTTTTTGGGGACATCTGACAGCTGCACAGACTCCTGGTTTCTGCTCAGGGTCCTGGGCAGCCCTACCTGGCAGTCTGTGCTCAGCAGGGAGTCTGGATCTCTTCCTTTCCTCTGCGCGCCCCCCCGCCAACCCAAATAAATTAAAAAACCTTAAAAAAAAAAAAAAAAGGAATGCTCCTTTTTGGCTATTTATTTTTAACAAAACAGACATGTGCTTGGGGCAGAACTAGAGCCCCTGCTTTGAGGTTTTGCCAGTCATTCTGACCTTGATAGATGTTAAAGTATAGCTTCCTTAGGAGCCCAGAAGCAGACCGCACAAACTACAACTGAAAATTTCCTCTTGCTTATTAAAACTGCCACCTACCAATCTGCATTGGTCTACCTCTGCAGTCTCATCTTGCCCTCTCATATACATGGGCGAGTTTTGAATTCACTCGGGGGAAATACCAGTTGCAAACCAACAGACTCCACTGGATCAAAGCTGTATATCGCAACATTCACCCTGAGGATATTGTAAATGAAGTACGGAAGGAAGCACCCTGAATAGAGGATTGTAGAAGGCCGTGCCGCAGTGGCCCCATAGTTCTGGCCTTAATATTGTAACACTTAAACATCTTCACTCGTGCCTCTATAATCTTTGCCAGGGTAAAGCAGTCTCTGTGAAAACTGCTGCATTCCATGACTGCTTTGTTACTTGGTAACGTTCTGGGCCATCCCAGGTGTGATCCGTAAACCCTTCACTAAATCCAGTGTCAGAAGCAACAATTGAAAGATCTCCAGCAACCGCCCATCATGTAAGGCCCTTTAAAGTGAAGGAGGAAAGGCACAGTCACAGAGCAGTGGGAGGGCTGTAAGCCTGGAGGTTAGGGGCCCATAGCCACGCGGGACATCTCGCGACTGCCTCCCACTATCCCGCGCGAGGTTGCCCGGCAGGAAGTAGGGCCACTTCCGGTTTCTCCCCGCCACAGCTTTCCATGGAGAATCCGAATAGCCTGAAGGGATGAAATGCTCCAGTTTCCCATTTGATGGTCTCCACTGCAAATGCCTGTTCATGCAGATTGGAAGGTAAGCCATGCATGCCTATTTCAGAGTTTCAGTTAAAATTTTCATTCACGCTTTTATTGAAGGAAAGTCTGTTCCGTAAGGGTTAATTCCGGCATGCGTGGAATTAGTCTGAGCTGGTTTGCTGAAGTAAGATATGTACCAAGACAGTATTGACTCCAGACAAGGCCTGACTTGTACTGATCAATAGTGTTGCTTTTCCACCGCGGGGCCAAGGTGAGTTTCTGCTGGTTTGCACCGACTTAATGAAAACGGGTAACAGCGAGGTGACGGTTTACACCTGGTTTAGGTGACCTTTCCCCACCCTGACGCTGCCACTGGGGCTGGTTACTTCACAATACTCTATTGGGTGCCCTGGTCTGAGGTATTCTGTACCTATCTTGGTGGTTTGGGCCTTGAAGGAAGGTACGTCTTCCACAGCCCTGCAGATGGAGGACAGTAAGAGCTAGCTTGTGGTTTCTGATCTGTGCTGTGAGGCAGCCTTCGAGATGAAGCTCCTACTTCAATGCTGCTGCCATTTTGTATTCTTTTTTTCCGCAATGACCTGTAGATGCTTAAGCTCTGGTAATTGCAAGTCCTGTGAGTGATTGAAATTTGTCTTGCTGCTGCAATTAGTGAAGTCTCCACCAAGAAAAGCGAAGGGGGCTCCTGGGTGGCTCAGTCCGTTTAGCGTCTGCCTTCAGCTCAGGCCATAATTGTTGGGTCCTAGGATCAAGCCCGCATAGGGCTCCCTGCTCAGCTGGGAGCCTGCTTCTCCCTCTCCCTCTGCTGCTCCACCTGCTTGTGCTTTCTATCAAATAAATAAATTAAATCTTAAAAAGAAAAAAAAAAAAAAAACAGATAAGCAAAACCAAACAAAAAAACCCCAGAAGAAACAGGAATACAAGGAAGTGAAGAAAACAAAAAGGCAAGAAACCCGTTAAGTCGTAACCTGAAGAAGAGAAGGGAAGGTGTTTATTGTATCCAAAACAAGGCTATTTGAAAAAAAAAAAAAAATTCTGGAAAGTTTAGAAGTAGGGGAAATCTGAAAAGGAGGAAAGAAGTCAAAGAGATAAAAAATAGTGGAGAAAATATCCTCGTGTTTATTTTCTAATAGAAGTTCTAGGATATCAGGGAAAAATGGAAATTAAGAAATAATTTGTGAGACTCCCAAGAAAGGAAAAGGCAGTCACCAAGTACCAGCCCAATGAATTATAAGTCTCAACTAGAGTATACTTTATCATGCAATTTTGTAACACCAGAAATAGAAATAAGAAAATATTTCAAAGAGAAAAAAGAAAACATTCTAAAATACAGGATTATGTGATTATAGAATTCCACCAATACAGAGAAAAATCAAATATTTCTGGAGAATTAAAAAAAAATTTACAAAGAATAATTTAAATCTTAGAAAATTATAAAAATTTCAAAATATGTCTGTATTTGTAAGTTATGGTCATAAGCATATGACTTCAAAGATGTATCGAGTTTTTTTCATTATAGGAACCAGGGTATTCTATAGTTGCTCCTGTGTGTGTGTGCACTGTATGGGGGCATATGCACATGCATTTGTGGAATACTTCAGAAATTTGCACATTGTCTTTGTGCAGGGGACATGCTAAACCTCTCTTTATCTTCCCAATTTTAGTATGAGTGCTACTGAAGTACTACTATAGGATTGTGGTTAATATGAATAATAATAATTAAAAAATGGCCATAACTTTTTTTAAATATTACAAATAGTGGTCACATATTCTTCATTTTACTTCAGAAGTAGAGAGAACAAAGTTTCTATAAATCACTAGCTATGCTGGACTTGAGGACACTAGAAAATAAAATGTTGATTTTTATTGATAATTATATTGAAAATTATTGATAATTATTAAAGTGTTAGATGTTTTAAATAATATTAGACATTTTCATTTTTAAAAAATTAAATAGTGGAATCTCATCAATCTGAAACACATGATAGTGATGGAATATTATTCTTGATAATCATGGGTTTCTGTGTATCCCTGAAATACAACCACATCAAGGAAAGGGGAACTTAAAAAAAAATACTTATTATTGTATCATTTGATTCATTCCTGTGTTATGTAGTCTGGGTATCAGTGTGCCAGAAAATTTAGCCTTTACATTTCCAAAAGATATTTTCTAAAGGCTTTGCTAATATACTGTTTCTTGTTACTTCTCAAAGTCATCTCGTTCTTTTTCCCCTCTTTTATATTGAATATGTATCTTGATAGCAGGAAATAAAGAAGATAAATATGTTTTCTTGACATTAAGATGAAGAAGCTTCATAAACAATATGTTTCTATGGCTGTAGTGCTTATGTGCATGCCCACGTACATGTTAATTTCATAAGGTTTTAATCCTTGACTCCACTATTGGAGATTACTGGCACAGGCTTTCTATTTATACTCTCACAGAAGTGATTTTTGAAGAAGGAATAATCTTTGTTGTGTTATTTACTGCATGCAGTGCAGCTCAGTAAATAAATTGCACAGATACAGTTTATTGTATTAAGGAGAATCTATGCAGAGCAAAGATGACTTGCACTTGTGTGCTCAGCACTAATCCGTCTTGCTTTTTGTATTTGTGCCAGTGTGCTTTTGGTAGTATTAATTGAGAGGAACCACATGGTGTTTTAAATAGAGTCATGGGAATTTGTCCCATTATACAACTGGGTAACTATACAAAACGTCCATCAGTACTGACCACACCAAATATTGCATCCTGGCATCAACCCAAGACATTACATTTATCTAATCATTGACTTTACATTTACCTCAATCTATTTCAAGACAAGAAATGAAATGCTTGCTGCAAAATTACATTTCCAGCAGTTTCTGATAAAGGAAGGAGATGAACTTTGAATGGAGCAATTGTTTTCTAAATGGATTTTTAAGACATGGTATATTGGGTCTCGAGTTCATTGATTTGTATTGGACCAAGAGATAGGTTGAAAGGGGACATCTCTCCAGTGGAGAGAGTTGGAAGGAGATTGCTTGTTCCCCAAATCAAAGGCCTTAAGCCAAACTGTAAAACCTGCTCACAGAGCAAATTTCTTTTGATTCCTTAAAATAAAATTTCAAAAATCCTATAAGCACAAGGATATCTTATATCTCTTAGGACATTTTAAAGAGAAAAATACATTAGTTTAGTAGATGGTTCAAAGGACTGGAAATGGGCTATAGGACCTTTCACCCCTGGGTTACCATTTGATGAATGCCACCTAGCTTTAAAGTGATCATAATTCTTTTTATTGTGTTGCACTATGGTAGTTTAAGGACTAGTCATTAGATTTTCATCAAGGAAGGAACCCTTGGATTCCCAGATTCCCGGATAGAAGGATTTCTGAACCTCAAAAAAAAGCTATGCTAGTTGTTTGAGAGAATATGTTTACTTATAATAAAACAGCAGAATAAAAGGATGTTTTCCCCCAGCTAAGTATCTAATTTTTATTATGAAGTATGCAGACATAAAGTCTTTAATTGCCTTAGCCCCCGCTAAAATAACTGCAGATACTCTTTCCATTCACTAAATGAAATCCGTTTTTTTAAATGCCACTAAACTATTTGCTTTATTGTTACCCTGTGGAAATAAATTACATTAATAACAAAGTTTAGTCTTGTCTGTTATTACCATTAACTATTTTTTATTCATCTTTTTAGCAGATAAAAGGTAAATAAGAATATACAGATAGTATTTTTTTCCTATTCATAATTTTAGAAGTTCTGTTTCTCCACCACTAAGGAGAATGAGTTTGTTTGTTTGTTTGTTTGTTTTAATAAATGCTTCCCATTAGAACTTAATTTAAAAACACATAAAACATCCATACGAATGAGTGGCATAGAGATCCCAAGCTATTTCATTGAGAACCAGTGGCCAGTTTTATCCCTACCTTGCTTTTTTAAACTGCTGTTGAGTTCAGGGGATGGTTATGTCCCAAGAATCTCTCATCAAGGGATTTTGCCTTTAAAGTGCATCTGATGGGACTGTTCAGTGATCCTGTAAATGCATTCTATTTAAAGAATCAGGTCATGCACCGTTGTGGCACAGAGAGTTGCTTATTTTTCTAGACAAAGAATGTTAAAAAAAAAAAGAAGTGCTTAAAAACAACAACAAAATGTTGCAATGTTCTCCTTGTGAGTAAATCCAGAGTTAGTAATTTGATTTTGAATTCAAGAGGCTGTGGTTCAAAACAGTATCTCCTCCCCCCACCTGTTTGTTTCTCTGAAATAAAAAGTAGCTAGCTTTTTCTACCCACGGAGGGGTGCCTGGGTGGCTCTATGGATCAAGCGTTTCTGCCCAGGTCATGATCTCAGGGTTCTAGAATTGAGTCCTGCCTCAGGCTCCGTACTCCGTGGGAGTACTCTGTACTCCTTACTCAGTGCTTGAGATTCTGTCTCCCCCTCTCTACCTACACCTCCCCGTGCTCTCTCTCTTAAATAACATCTTTAAAATGGAAAATGAATTGTTACTGGCCATTTCAGACACAAATAACCCATTCAGAGGCTTACAAATGGATGGCATAAAATTCCCTATGATTTCAAAGCAGACCTAAAAGGAAGTATTTTAATTTTATAGTGTTAACTCATGAGATTATATAGTCAAAGTGTGTCTAACTCTCTCACTTCTTTGGTGTTCAGTATTCAGAACTGCTCTTCTCCTTTTCTTTCTTCCTTCTCTTTTTCCTTTCTCATTCTTTGTTTCACACACTAAAAGGAAATCAACATATTTGCTTTTGACTTTTCCATTATAGCTTCATTTTTTGGAGGACGCTAGATGGCATATATCCAAGTGGCTGTTAACATAGAATTTAAACATACTTACAAACAGGTTGATGTCAATAAATTATATTCTGGAAGTGCTTAAGCACAAACAAATTAGAGTACTGAGCAAATTTTAGTTGATGGTGTTGAAAATCATGTTTAGTGGTGGAGTTATAAGTTCAAAGCTGGTAAAATTTTAAAGCTCGTATCACCTAATGTGGTGATTTCAATGTGCAGTTCATCATTTTATATTCTTTGATTAAATCTGCATCCCAAAACATTCTATTATCTATGAAAAAACATTTTTATTTTTATTTTTTTTTAAGATTTTTTTTTTAATTTATTTATTCGACAGACAGAGATAACAAGTAGGCAGAGAGGCAGACAGAGAGAGAGGGAGAAGCAGGCTCCCTGCTGAGCAGAGAGCCTGATGTGGGGCTCAATCCCAGGACCCTGGGATCACGATCTGAGCCAAAGGCAGAGGCTTTAACCCACTGAGCCACCCAGGTGCCCCGAAAAAACATTTTTAATGGGTAAACACGAAATTGGATTATTAGGACTACATTTTACTATATATAATTACCACAAATTATAACTAATAATACTGTATCTATGCAGTATGCTTTCTTCAAGTTCTTCAATTTTGCCTGAGATTGTATAGGATGTTGAAAATATTTATGTATATTACCTAAAAATAAATATAGGGAAAATACTTTTTAGCATGTGCCATATATGGAATCACTTTTGTGGTTGTTTTGTTTTGGAATTTTTTTTCATTTTATATTACTTTAGCTCTTACTTGTTGTCACTTTGCCCTTTAAGTTATCTATGATATTAACTTAAATCTACATTGTACAGTGTGCAGAAAATTAATATATACCCACTCCCTTCTGCCTCAGGATTAGGGACCATACATTTGTGGCTTACATCATCCTATTATTTCTGACTCAAAGCTTCACTTCAACAGATTAATAAATTTCATGGATTAAGTCCATATCCTACCTATAATTTCCATTCCATACATACTTGGATGTAAAACTTCATGAAACCACACATAATGTTATGAGGTGTTTGTGTGTAATGAATAATTTAAGAAATGGTAACAATCAACATCCCCCAAATAGAGTGTATTTAAGACTAACTGATAGCATTCATTCTGAAAGTAGGTTTTTTTTCCTCCCCCAAGTCTTCACTGGTAAGTTACTCCCTTGTCATGTCTGCTCAAATAATGTATGTTTTTACAACACTTTTTGATGATTGTTTTTCCTTCCTTTCCTCTCATCCCTTTTCATTTTGGAGAAGTCACTATAGAAACAAACAAAAAGGTTCTATACATTTCTGATGCAAAGGAATTTAATGCTCCTCTCATTTTTTCCCCCTCTCCATCTAGACTCTGCCAGCAACTGTTTTTCTGTTTCTAAACAAAGGCAATTAATCCTCAAGACAAATTATCATTCTGTTTTTCAATACTATAAGTACTTTTATGGATAAAATGTGAGAGTTATCATTTGCTTATTTCTGTGATAACATGCTATTTTATGAAAGCCTACTTACAATGAGTAATATATTTAAAGAGTGCAGTTCATTTAATAATAATAGGTGGAATTTGTTGCCAATATACAATCCAGTTTTTCAAGGTCATATCTTCCCCTAAGGATATGAGAGCCTGGTAACCACTGAGCAATTTGTCACTGCTTGGTCCCTAATGGTGTAACATAGAGCTAATTGTCATCTTGAAATCAGTTTTCTTTCAACTGCAAATATATGGGATTAGTTAAATGGAATTAGTTAAAGTCACATATTAGGATGTCAGTGACTTCAGTGGTACCTTTTTTTTTTTTTAATTCAACAATATATTCATTTCCTACTGTGCCAATCATAACATGAGGTCCTGAGATTATGGTAGTCTATACAAAGACACAGAACCATCCTTCATAGAGCCCACTAATGGAAAAGGTACATATTTCTCAAAGCCATATTCTTCTGGCAGTTCAGCTTCCAGTGTCCTAAAAGTCAATAATTCTAGCACAAATTGAAATCTTAATATATCTTGTATTTCCTAGCATCAATTGAATATAAATAACAATATATTGGCATCAATACATTAACTGTATGATGAACTCCCCAAAAGACCATCTGAAAAACATATTCATAAATATAACATAGTTTAAGTAATGTCTCAGTGCCGCTTCCTAAGAGTGCACAAGAGAAGAATGAGGCACAAACTCCTCAGTCCTGTATTTATTAGATACAAGACAAAAAAGGAGAGGAAGGTTATACATTAGCCTTAGGTCTTGTAGGTAAACAAGAAAGAATGTGAGTCATATGTTGATCATAAGTCTTATAGGTAAACAAGAAGAGTAAAGTGTGTCTGGTCCAGCAGCATGAATTTGTAGTTGAGCAAGTGGGCTTAAAGGGATTACCATAACAGCAGGCTATCTCTGAGGCAGGGGAGGCAATGAAAAAGGGAAGCAAGCAGTGTTCCGCCCTGAGCAAGCCTGGCATCCCCAGCTGGGTATGCCCAGCTGCTGGTCTTCAATGACTTATATCATCCTTTCCACCAGAGGCCTGCTGCTTTTACAGGGTTTTTCTCAAGGTCATCTTTAAGCATGCTTGTGTAACCAGTACAACTCCTTATTAGTTAAAGTTATATTTTAAGCAGTATATTATTCTGAGGGATGGTTATATCCCAGGGAATTCAGGAGTGGATATTTATAGGATTTTAAGGCACGAGCTAAATTATTACATGGTGACTCTGCTAGGTCTGGAAACTGGTATTGGGTAGTGTTTGTGACATAATAGTTTTGGATTGGAGAGCAAGTAACTTTAAGGGAGCTTTGAAAAGTTAGTCTTTTTTTTTTTTTTAAGATTTTATTTATTTATTTGACAGAGAGAGAGAGATCACAAGTAGGCAGAGAGGCAGGCAGAGAGAGGAGGAAGCAGGCTCACTGCTGAGCAGAGAGCCCAATGCGGGGCTCGATCCCAGGACCCTGAGATCATGACCTGAGCCAAAGGCAGAGGCTTAACCCACTGAGCCACCCAGGCACCCCGAAAAATTAGTATTTATAAATAAGATAGTTTAGTTGCTTCATAGTTTCCTAAGAGTATGTACTTCATGAAGCAAGTAGCTAAGTTATTTTTGCTTATTCTGAGTATTAATTTTAGGATAGGAAAAGGAGCATATACCAAATATCACATTGGTGAAACCATTAATTTTGTTAGGATTTTGCTTTTGTTGACTCCTTTCTCTTATATACTATAGTCATGTAGGGCCTAAAGCCAACATCATTTCCTTTCAGTTGGAAATATATATACATATCTGTGTGTTTAATTATATATACACATGCATATATACATAAGCGTATGTAATATAAAATAAATTATATATTACATACACTCAATTTTTCTTTCTTGTTTTTACTTCTTAGGGGGTAAGGGGGGAATGAAGGGGAGGGTCTTTACACAGTATTACAGCACATACCCTGCAGCCTCACAATTACCAAGTTCTTTTCTTTACAGTTAATCCTACATGCTTCATCTGTGGAGAGTTATTTCTATTAAAAACCAAAACCAAAACAAAAAGCCCTCATTCATGAAAAATCCCATCAAAATCCTTACAATGACCTCCAGTTTACTACCAGTACCACCTAAAACTTTGGTAAGCTGTTTCGTGGTCAAATCCATCCTGACCCACCTTACCTCATAATTTGCTACATTCTGTAATTTACTCTCCCACTGGGTGCTTTAGCCACATTAAATTATCTGTTAATGAATACATTTTTACCTATGATTTTTCCTCTTCTCATGAAGTGCCCTTCTTTTCTCTGTGTACCTAGTTATTGTTTTGTTATCCTTTAAGACTCATTATAAGCATTCTATTCTTATGGAAAATTTCTCTCATGGCTTAAGGCAAAAATGATTATTCTAACTAAATTGTACATTATAAACATAGATTCCTAAGAAAAGTACTCTAACTAAACTTATTAATGATCATGCGATACATTTATGTTGGTAATTAAAATAAGAGCAAAAATGTTTTAAAGAATCCATTCATTTATTCATCACAGAGCAAGGAAAAGAAATTAAAAGAGATGGTTGTACTTACAGAAACCAAAGAAGAAGGCTGCATTGGGATAAGTGAAAATAAAACAAACCTATTTATGAAGTGTCAAAATATGAAGGATAGAGAAGTACAGTGAGCATAAAGAGAAGTTTGAGGTAATGACAAGCTTATCAAAGTGGCTTAAATGTAAAGGTGGAGATAAAAAATCAGATTTGAGGGAGCTCATGTGTGTTTGAGAGGAACAGTAACAAACCACACTCAAAAGCTGAGTATGATACAGAAAGATGAGGAAGAAGACCCATAGTGAAATTTGGAGCTCTTTTGTTTTGCAGGATGGAAAAAGAACAAAGATGCTACATTTGTAACTCAGGAGAGAAAGATGATAATAGAGCAAATTCCAAGAAGAAGTAAGATGAGATAGTAACTAGGTAAAGCATGAATAGTGGTATTAACTCTTGAAATGGAAAATGAAAAATGACATTGGATACAGAGATGGGAAGAAAAAGGGGGGAAAATGGCTGCAGATGTAAATAAGTACGTTAGTAAAGATCAATAAAGATGTGAGGATGGATGCAAGGCAATTTCTTGAGAAAGATGGATGTTCTGGCTGGGAAGGAGACTTGAGAGGAGGAGGTCTGGAATAGCAATTGAGGATAATAGAAATTGTAGATCAAGGATAACTAAAAAGATTGATAAATTGTTTTTCAGAATTCCACTGTTTGGAAATTGAGACTATATAATGGCAACAAAGTATACATTTATGTAATTTTAATCCTAAACTCTGAGAACATTAATTGAAACCCATGTTTTAGGGTCTGGGTAACTCTGTGAGTTGGGCATCTGGACTCCTGCTTTCAGCTCAGATTGTGATCTCAGGGTCATGGGATTGAGCCCCAGCTCAGGTTCCTTGCTCAACAAGGAGTCAGTTTGAGATTCTCTCCCTCTGCCCCACCCCCCAACTTGTGCGTGCATGGACATACTTTCTCCAAAATAAATAAATAAATCTATTTTAAAAAGCTTGTTTTAGAATGGGGACCTTTTTGAGGATTTTATTTATTTATTTATTCTTTATTGATTTATATGTATGTACTTAATGCATGTGTGTAAAAAAGAAAATCAAGGGGGAAAAGAGTTGGGATGCTGGTGAGAGATACTCAGCCATGGGACTTAATTTGGGAATGTGAGCCAGCTTTATTGGTGGCAACAAACAACCCTAAAATCTTAGTGGATAATGGCAACACACTTTTTTGACTTGCTGATAAGATGTACAGGTTAGCTTTGGTTTGGCCCTGTTCTACCTTGTTTGTGTTCTTGAAAAAATCTTTTCTAGCATAGCACTTGTCATGTCCACTGACATCTCATTGACCAAACAAGCCATACCATACAGTCAAGCAGAATATAGGGTACTATATACATTATAAAGAGAGACTTGGCAAATCTAAGATATATAAAACTCTTTGGGGGAAGGGAGTGGATAATTGGGAAGGATAATAGAATATATTATATCTAACAGCAAAGATGTGAGGCTTAGTGGTAGTTTGTGGGTGAAAATAAAATGAAGTGGATAGTGACTAAAGACTAAAATAAAAGAGCAATGAGTTTAATGGAAAGACAGGACTGAGGCAGCTCAGGTATTTACTTTAGATGGAGCTAATTAAAGCTTCTGAGGTAGACCACTAACCAGCAGTAGGAAGGTCTAGAATGTCATCATGAGAGAATGTTGCTGAAGTAATAGGATGATGGTATTATTAAATAGTGGTATTATTATTATAGTTGTAGAGGGCAAGTAATTGTGTGACTAGAATTTAGGGTTGTTATCACACTAATGGTGAAAATGCCTATTTTAATAACAGTGGGGAAAAGAAGCCAATGAAATTCCTGACGACTCCTCATGGAGGAGTAGTAGCCTGGGGGTAATTGAACATAAAAATCAACATGAAAATATAGAGTGGGTGGAAGACTTCTAGTTTGCACTCTGGAAGTTTCCATTCTACCCTAAAGCCAAATAAAGAGCTAAGGAGACTGAAAAATCAGTAACTCTTTTGATGCATAAGAGAGGGGAGGGCATGGCAAGCCCCTCAAGGCTGGAGAGACAGATGAGCAAATGTGGCAAGTTTGGCTTACCATAGCAGAGACTCATGAGGAGAGACTGCTACTGGAACTTGTGAAGAAAACCAGAATGTAATTGATGAATTGCTGGAAGTTAGTTGCGGACATAGATCTGAGAATTAAAAGAGTCCATGGGAATCCTGTCATGGGGGGGGGGGGCAAAAATATTGTGAGGTTTACCTCTAGGAGCTCGATGAGATTCCTACAATAAATATCAAAGAAAAATCCCCTCCTACTTCCTACTTGAGGTGGTGGGGGAGAAACCATTTTGAAAATGTCAGAGCATTTTGCTCTTTTCAATAAGACCTGCACTCTAGGGAATTTAACCAGAGTCTAACAGGCTGGAATAGTATCAGAGACAACTGGCTTCGGGAGGGAAATAGACAACTCCAGCCCATTATAGCCATCCTGTCACACCTAAGGGGGGGGAGAAAAAAAATAAGTACTTGTGAAGTGGCACAGGCTCACTGAAAGACTGAGACCTACTCATGGGGATGTAGAATGCTTCACCTCTCTAGACACTTCACCACCATATTACTAAAAGCCTGTTTACAGCAGTTTCTTTTACTCAGTATATTATACCAGACTATCAAGAAAAAAATTACAAAGCATACCAGAGGGGAAAAAAAAGTGAAGAGACAGAGCAAACATCAGAACCACACATAGCACGATGTTAGAATTCTCCAACTGGGAATTATAAAACAAAAACGAAACTGATTAATATGATTGGGGTTCTAATGGATAGAGTAGGTAGCATGTAAGAACAGATGGGGAATATAAGCAGAAAGATGGGGAATCCTGAGAAGGAACAACAACAAAAATGCTATCGATAGTATTATAGGATATGTGAGGGTCAAGAGAGAAAGACAGTTTGGGAAATTATGTAATACTTTTAAAATAATTATGTGATATATAATAATTTCTCAAATAGCTATTTATATATATATGTAAATATTCATATTTATGACAAATGGATGGAAAGCCACTCAATTAAAATATGCAGTATTAATCCAATTATCCAATCTATTATTCATATTAAAGTTGGGTTAAATATAGATTTATTTCCCTTTTACTTACTTTACAGTTGGCCTAAGGTATATATAAGTGGACATGCTGGAAGGACATTTATAGTCATAAAGGTGAGTTTGAGAGAGGGCATGTGCTACTTCAAATAGGATGTATATTGTGATAACACAGGGGAGTTTAATACAAAATCATTATAGAACTAGTGTCCGTTGAATATCCACTGGAGGAAAATTTGTCTCAGGGAGGTAGTATCATTTGTAGTTATTCATAGCAACATTGAATATACTCAGGAAATCAAGGCAAATTTTAGTGTTTTTTGAATATTTTTATTAACTTTTTAAGGTAATTTTATATCAAAATGAGTTTCAACTCTCAATGTTCTTTTGTAATTCAGTCAAACACTGTAATGTGTGCCTTGGAAAATTTTGAAAATCCTTTCCCTAGCCTACTGCTATCTGGGCAGGTCTGAGCTTTTAATATTGCAAATTGCATAACATTTTTTTGGAAAAAAGAAAATTTTTATAAAACTAAAATTCATGGGAACTGGTTTAGTTCCATTGGATTTTTATAAAAGTGCTTCTGAATACTTGTCACACATTTATCCAAAAGAAAAAAAAATCAGTTCTGCACAAGCTTCCAAATGTAAGACACATTAGATACTGTTGTTGCATAACAAATCACACCAAAAATTAATGGCTTAAAATAACTCAATTATTATTTCACAGTTTCTGTGACTCCAGTATCCAGGCATGGCTTAAATAGATCCTTTGCTTCAGTCTGTCAGAAGTCTGCAACCTAGGCATTAGCCAAAGTTTACAGTTCCATCTGATGGCTCCACTAGAAGAGGATCCAATTTCAGGCTTACTTAGTAGTTGTTGACAGCATTCAGTTCATAAGGGTTGTTAGACTGAGGACCTCAGTTCTTCTAATGGCTGTTGGTCAAAGGTTCTTATAGTTAATTACCGTGTGGTCCTCTCCCACATGGCAGTTTGCTTCATCAACCATGTAAGCCAGGAAGGTAATAAAGTCTGCTAACAATATGGAAGTCACAGTCTTTTGTGATTGAATCACAGAAATGTTATATCCTCCCCCCCTTTTTTTTTTTTGCAATCTTCTTTTGGTGAAAAGCAAGTCATATTCCACCAACACTCAAAGCATGAACATTGAGTAGTGAAGAACATGATGAGTACCAGGAGGCAGACATCATTAGAGACCATTTCAGATGTCTGTCTATCACATATGTCTCCTTAGATTTAATTTCCAGCTCTATTGAGATATAATTGACATATAACATTGTGTAAGATTAAGGTATGCAACCTAATGATTAATATATATGTATACTGTGAAATGATTACCACTATAAGGTTAGTTAACACACCTATCACTTCACATGGTTATAATTTTTGTTATTGTGATGAGGACTTTTAAGATTTACTCTCTTAACCCCTCTAAAATATAGGGTGCAGTATCGTTAATATTACTTATCATGCCATATATAATATCCCTGGAATTTACTCATCTTTTAACTGAAATTTTGTACCCTAAGACCACACACACGAAAATACAATACCCTCACTTTTGGCTATTTCTATAAATTATTGTTGGGTTTTTTTTTTAAATTATTTTAGAGTCCACATATAAGTGAGATCATACAGTATTTGTCTTTCTCTTATTTCACTTAGTATAATGCGGAGGTCATCCATGTTGCAAATGGCAGGACTTCATTTGATGGTTGAATAATATTTCAATGTTTGTGTGTATCTTTCTCTCTATATATATGTAAATGACTTCTTTATCCATTATTCCAGTGTGTGTGTGTGTGTGTGTGTGTGTGTGTGTGTGTGTGTATGTGTGTATGACATCTTCTTTACCCATTCATCAGTCACTGGACATTTGGGCTCTTTCCATAATTTGGCTATTGTTGATAATGCTGCTATAAACATTGGGGAACATGTGCCCCTTCAAATCAGTATTTTTGTATCCTTTCAGTAAATACCTACTAGTGCAATTGCTGGGTCATAAAGTAGTTCTATTTTTAACTTTCTGAGAAACCTCCATAATGTTTTCCACAGTGGCTGCACCAGTATGCATTCCCACCAACAGTGTAAGAGGGTTCCCCTTTATCTTCACCCTTGCCAACATCTGTTGTTTCCTGTCTTGTTAATTTTAGCCATTCTGACAGGGGTGAGGTGATACCTTATTGTGGTTTTACCTTATTGTGGTTTTGATTTGTATTTCCCTGATGATGAGTGATGTTGAGTATCTTTTCATGTGTCTGTTCGCCATCTGGATGTCTTCTTTGGAATAATGTCTATTCATGTCTTCTCACCATTTATTAACTGGATTATTTGTTTTTTGCGTGTTGAGTTTGAGAAGTTCTTTTTTTTTTCCCTCGGTGTTCCAAGATTCATTGTTTATGCACCACACCCAGTGCTCCATGCAGTACGTGCCCTCCATAATACCCACCACCAGGCTCACCCACCTCCCACCCCCTTCCCCTCCAAAACTCTCAGTTTGTTTGAGTCCACAGTCTCTCATGGTTTGTCTCCCTTCCAATTTCTCCCAACTCACTTCTCTTCTTCATCTCCCGAGTGTCCTCTGTGTTATTCCTTATGCTCTACAAATAAGTGAAACCATTTGTGACTTATTTTACTCAGCATAATCTCTTCCATTCCCCCCCATGTTGATAAAAAGTTGGGTATTCATCCTTTCTGATGGAGTCACAATACTTCATTGTATATATGGACCATATCTTCTTTATCCATTTGTCTGTTGAAGGGCATCTTCGTTCTTTCTACAGTTTGGCGACTGTGGCCATTGCTGCTATAAACATTGGGGTACAGATGGCCCTTCTTTTCATTACACCTGTATCTTTGGGGTAAATACCTAGTAGTGCAATTGCAGGTCGTAGGGTAGCTCTGTTTTTAATTTCTTAAGGAATCTCCACACTGTTCTCCAAAATGACTGCACCAACTTGCATTCCCACCAACAGTGTAAGAGGGTTCCCCTTTCTCCACATCCTCTCCAACACTTGTTGTTTCCTGTCTTATTAATTTTGGCCATTCTAACTGGTGTAAGGTGGTATCTCCATGTGGTTTTGATTTGAATCTCCCTGATGACTAATGATGATGAACATTTTTTCCTGTGTCTGTTAGCCATTTGTATGTCTTCTTTGGAGTTTGAGAAGTTCTTTATAGACTTTGGATATTAACCCTATTAAAATATCACCATCATTTTTCACAGAGCTAGAAAAAACAATCCTAAAATTTGTATGGAACCATAAAAACCTTGAATAGTCAAAGCAGTCTTGGAAAAGGAAAGTAAAAGCTGGAGGCATCACAGTTCCAGACTTCAAGCTTTATTACAAAGCTATAGTCATCAAGATAGTATGGTACTGGCACAAAAACAGACACATAGATCAGTGGAACAGAATAAAGCACCCAGAAATGGACCCACAACTCTATGGTCAACTAATCTTTGGCAAAGCAGGAAAGAATATCCAATGGAAAAAAGACCATCTCTTCAACAAATGGTGTTGGGAAAACTGGACAACAAGATGCAGAAAAATGGAACCAGGCCACTTTCTTACACTAAACACAAAAATAAATTGAAAATGGATGAAAGATCTAAATGTGAGGCAGCAAACCATCAAAGTCTTAGAGGAGAACATAGGCAGCAACCTCTTTGACATAAGCCATAGCAACTTCTTACTAGACAAGTCTCTTGAGACAAGGGAAACAAAACAAAAAATGAACTATTGGGACTTAATCAAGATAAAAAGCTTCTACACAGTGAAGGAAAAGATCAACAAAACTAAAAGGTAACCTATGGAATGGGAGAAGATACTTGCAAATGACATATCTGATAAAGAGTATCTAAGATGTACCACATTTTCTTTATCCATTCATCCATCAGTGGATACTTAGGCTATTTCTAGGTCTTGGCTATTGGGGATAATAAACATGGTAATGCAAATGTATCTTCAAAATAATGGTTTCATTTCTTTTGGATATATACCCAGAAATGGAATTCCTGGATCATATGGTAGTTCTTTTTCTCCTTTTTTGAGGAATCCATACCGTATCCATAGTGGCTACGCTAGTTTGCATTTATACTGACAGTGAACTATGGTTACTTTTTATTTACATTTAATTTTTTTTATAATGATCAGTATGACAGTTGTGATATCTCATTATGGTTTTGATTTGCATTTCCTGATGATTGGTGATATGGAGCCCCTGTTAAATATCTGTTGACCATTTGAGTGTCTTATTTTAAAAAATGTATATTAAGATCTTTTGCCCATTGTATAATTAGATTAATTTTTGATATTGAGTTTTGTGAATTCCTTATATAGTTTGAATATTAACCCCTTATCAGATATGTGATCTGCAAATATTTGTCATTCCATAGATTGCCGTTTCATTTGCTCTATTGTTTCATTTGCTAAGTTTAAACTTTTTAGTTTAGTGTAGTCCCACTTGTTTATTTTTGCTTTCTGTTGCTTGTGCTTTTGGTATTCTATCCATAAATCATTACCAAGACAAATGACAAGAAGGTTTTTCTCTCATGTTTTCTTCTAGGACTTACATGGCTACAAGTCTTGCATTTAAGTCTTTAATTATTTCATCTTAATTTTTGTGAGTGGCATAAAATAGGGATACTGTTTTATTCTCTTACATGAGATTGTTTGGTTTTCCCAACACCATTTATTGAAGACACTATTCTTTTCCCATTGTGTATTCTTGGCACCCTTGTCAAAGATCAGTTGACTGTGTGCGTGTATGTGTGTGTGTGTAAGGGTTTTTTCTGGGCTTTCCATTTTCTTTTCATGGATCCGTGTGGATGTTTTTATGCCAGAACCAAACTGTCTTGATTATTGCAGTTCTGTAATAGTATTTTGAAGTCAGGAAGTATAGTACCTATACGTTTAGTATGATACATACAGGTTTATCACCATGACTTTTGTTTGGCATACGTTATTTACCAGTGGCTATTAACATCCAATTTATCACTACATTGAAAGCAGTCTGACCTTGGGTTATACCTCCTGTGTTCCAGAAAAGAAAATGCTTCAGTAATGATCACTTAGTGATGAGTTGTTTCTTGAGCAACTTTATCTCAACTAGGCCATTATTGTGAATGGTTTTTGAAAGTTAAACTTTAAAATGTGATATGGTCAGATAATAGGTCACTCAGAAACACATGAACAAGCAGGCAACTATCATCCAAGAGTATGCTCTTTATTCCTTTACTCTATTGTGGATAGTCTGTTAAATGCCAACATTCCAACTTTAATTGGCTTCCCTAAGCTGCTCTCTTTTTCCAGATATTCCTGCAAATCGTATTTATATAGCTTCTAAAATAATTTCTACTATAACTATTTTGACTGTAAACAATAACAACAACAGCAACAACAAAAACCAAGCATTTACAAGGTCTTATCAAGAACCAGAGACTTTAAATACATTATCTCACTTAATTCATGACCTTAATCTATAATACAAGTGGTGTAAAGTGAGGATTTTAATTAACTTAAGAAAAAATAGCTAATAGTCAAGATTAGAACAGATGACTTTGAAACAACTTTTGTATACTGGGAAGTTACTCTCTTTTCTAGTCCAAAATCCTTTAGATATGACATTAAAGGTAAATGCAGAGAATAATTACAATAAAGTACCTCTGTAAAGCACCATTCATATGAATAGCTCAAAGCACTTTTTATTACATTACCTCATTAATCTTTGTGGTGTCCTACTGAGTGAGGGTGGCAGGAATTTTATTTCTCTTTTATGGATTTTTTTTTTTTTAAAGTGAAACAAGAACTTTAAATTCCAGGTGCTTTCTCCATAGCATATCAATGACTGCTTGAAATAAACAGTGGTAGGCTTAGATCTCCTTATTCCAAAGTACTTCATTATTTACTAAATCATATTTTTAACTAATAGTTATTGAGTGCAAATATACATTATATAATTATTAAAATGAAGGCTCTGAAAGAAGCCTTACAATCTGAGAATGGCTTTAAATATTAAACTGTTTTTAATGGATGCAATAGACAATTGGAGCCCCAGAAGAGTTTGAATTGGGAGATGACCTAATAAAAGCTGCAATCTAGCATTATAAATGTTCATTTTCATTAAATAAATCAGGAAGGAATCTGTGGTAAGCTTTATACAAAAGCCCTCCCTGGAAATGACAACTTAATAGCCCTCTACCCACAACTTACCTAGAGACAAGGCTTAAGGCAATTTGGTCTGAATCATTTCAATTCAAGACATATTTAGCAAACACCTGTTGTGGCCAAGGTGCTGAATATAGAAGTGAGAATGTCTCTGTCTGCTCCTTAAAAAATATTCCATCTCATGGGAAGGATGAAATAAGTAGCTAAATATCTGTACTATGTAACAAACTATAAATATCAGTAGAAAGGTGAAACAAAGTTCTACTGAGGTATAAAGGTGAAAGAAAACAGTTCTATTGTCTGCAAATCAAGAGAGATCTCAGAGAGATTATAACTCTAACAGTACTGTAGATACACCTGTGGATGAAGCTTTTTGCCTTTGTGTTTTACCCACAGTGATATGAATAAGCAGAACTTCAGTAGGCTCCTGTGACGTGATTGTGAGAGGACATTCCCCAAAGGGAATACAACAATCTTTTAATAGGCAAGGATAAATATTCACCATGCAACAATTAATGGCTGTGTAATTTTCCTTGAGAGTAAATAGAGAGGATATGGGACCATCAGGAAGAAAGAATTTGAAAGGTTTTTAATACCAGGCTTACTTTCCTATGTTATGATAATGTACATCTGGTTCACCACAAAGAAAAGTAATTTATAATTAATATTATATTAAATCATTTTATTTTGTGTAATGAGGGCTTCATAGTTCTAAGTTTTTTATGCTATATTTTCAGTCTTTATGTTATCCTAATGATCTTCTAACAGTGCACATTTACCATCAAGAAATTATTTCTCCTGCTTTCAGCTGGACTGTTTACTCTGAAGGCTTGGTGCGTAATTACCATTTTTCACTTCCCTTTACTGCCCTTCTACCTAGTATTTACTCTTCCCTAGATATCCTGTCTTCCTCCTTGTTGACTTACTCTGGTGTACATCTGCAAATAACTTCCCAGATAAAGATGAGTAGCAGATTTCTGATGTTTCATTCTATACTTTGAGTATGAGTATACTCATGAGTAAACTTTGGAGTCATTTTCCATTTTCCATTTTCTTTTAACATGCAGGTTTCCTGATGCGTATCTGTTGTGTTGTTTTGTTTTTGGATTCCCTTTCTGGAAGCTATTTGTTATTTTACTCATTTTGGCTATGTGGAAAAAAATCACTGTGAGATGTTTGAGTGTGGTCATTTTGTCCCTGGGGCGTGTGTGAGCACATATGCCAGTGCACTTAATCCTTTTCTACACTTAGTGTACCCAATTTTAGTGCTTCTGTCACTTTTTATTACTGTGAAATTTTTTGCTTTTATTCTCTTACTGTATCTTATATGTTCTTTTCAGGAATTTCCATTTGTCTATCTGATAACATGAAGCATACCATCATGTCTCCCAAATTTTCAGTTTCTTAGTTGTTTTACTCTAAATTATAAGACTTTTCTTTGATTCTATCACTTTCTCAGCACTCTTAATTTAAGGTTATTTATTTTTCTGTCATTTTCCCCTAGTTTCTCAAAGAACTCCATTCTGTTTTTTATGAATACAAAATCTAGAACTTTTCTAATGATACCAGTTAGAATTAGTTTTTTTCAGTGTTTGAAATAACACTCTTTCATCCGGAATCAGGGATTAGCATTCTTATTTGTATTGCAGGCTTCCTTGACATGTTTAGTGGGCCTTGGCTATCCATTCATTTCTAATAGTGGGTGGGACTTTGGGCTAATAGACTTAAGCTAAGAAGGAGCTGTAGAAATTTAGCTGTTATGTAGGGTATTCTTAAACCCATAATAACAAAAATGTGTGCAGACTCTGTTACTGTGTGGTATAGATAGATATCCTATTACCCTGTGTCTTTTAAGAGTATTGGTTCAAACTTATTAGAGATTATATATATATATATATTTTTTTTTTTTATCTTTTTTTTTTTTTTCTATAATAGGACTAGAGGAGGCAGGGGAAAAGTCCCCGTAAACCATTGAATACTCCATTTCCCACCCTCACTTCTCATACCTACCTCTGCCTGTCGTTGTATTCCTGAAGTTCAGCATCTCTTGGTATTCTTCAAAGCTATTCAGCTGTATCCTCTGCTATTAACTTTTTTTTTTCACTTTTATTTTTATCCATGCATTCATCTTCAACTATTTTTTGTCTTCCAGAGAAGGTTTAGCATTTCTTACCCACTCATGTCCTATATTATATACACTTTGTTGATTGTGAAGTATACTTTTCTGTTTTACCCTTATTATATTCTTAAATGCGTTAGAATATAGACATATGTGCTTGATTTGCCTTCATAAATCATAGATTGATACCATTTTTTTTAAATCAGGGAAGTGATATGATCTGTGCTGTGATTTAGAGAAATAATATAATAGTGTGTAATATGGGTTGGAGTGGATATAGGAAATACAATTTTTGAGGTTGTGTATGGTCAACAAGTAAAAAGAGATTTATTAAGAATGTGAACAGTAGAAATAGGAAGGCAGAGATCTTTAATCTGTGGACCCTATCAACTTTACTAATGTGCTTTGAATTAAATTTTGTGGTTCTGGAAGTGCTAGAAGTTAAAGAAAAAGCAGCATAGCTAATACTATAAAATAGAAAAAGGCATTGGCTAATTTGGTAATTAAGAGTCCAACGACAAGTGCCTTGACATAGAAAGCAAAGCAGAAGCTTTATCCTATTCCTGACCTAGCTAGCTCACTTCATCTACTAGTTGTTTGAGCATTCACAAGTATCCATTTTCTGTTAGGAAGTATTAGTCACAATAGAAGAGCATGGGAAATAGTGTTGCTATCTACCGAAAATACCACCCAGATCAAGAATCAGAGTATTGCCAATAGGGTGTAATTTACTTTTGTATCTTTCTTAATCTCACATCTCCTTCGACAGGTCCTAACAAACATATTCCATCAAGGCTGGAGGCTTGGTTTAGTGCCTGTTACAGCCCCTGTTTGACAACCAGTTTGCTTTTAAGGAAATACAAAACATGGAGTGTGTTCCACTGTCCTTAAAGCCTTATAGCTAGTGAAAGACATCTTCCTTTCTGAAACACAGAGGGGTGTATACACCAGGAGCGCTCTGGATCTGCATTATGACCAGTGAGAGCATTAGGGAGACAATTCCTCTGAGGAAGGATTGATTTGTGTGCTTAATCATTAATCAGTTCAAAACTGGTTAACTTTATATTCGAAATTATTGGACTAATTTGTGTATGGGTGTGTGTATATATTTCTATGTAGGTGACCTGGATTGATGTTTCAGCAAAGGACAGGGGTTTGGATAAAGTGTAAAGGATACACTTTGGATACAAAGTGTATAAGGGGTTATACACTTTGCGGTATAGTGGGTAGTATGTAGAATTGTACTTTATTTCCCTATTTTCAGTCTATTCCTTTGTTTTCATTCCTGTTTTAGGTGACCCTCTATATGGGTCCCTCCAATTGACTTATTTAGTGAAAGTTGGCAACTTTTTTCTATCAAGAGGCAAAAAATGCATATTTTTGGCCTTGTGAAATATACAGTCTCTGTTACAACTATTCAGCTCCATACAAAAGCAGCCACAGACAGTATGTGAAGGAATAGGTGTGACTGTGCTCCAGTAGTTATTTACAAAGTCAGTGGTGCGATGGGTGTGGCCAGCAGGCTGTAGTTTTCTGACTTGTGATTACAGTACAAAACTCAAATTTTTTGTTTGGTGAGAGAGAAATAATATATGGAATGTGATTGGAAGGTTCTTTTCCACATGCTAGTCAAAAATCTGAATTTTCATCTCACGACTCATTATCACTTCCTGTGGCTTCTGGTTCCTGTACTTGCTGAACATCTCTGGAATTCTCTGAGAAAATTTGTTTACTTCCTATCATTTTATGCCCAAGTAGGAACGTAAGTGTTCTCAAAAGTTCAGAGAAGTTATTTGTTCTGAAAAGTCAGTGATTTCCCATATACCTCTTTTCAGTCTTTCCAAAAGACGAAGGATAAAAACAGACAATTTTTATTGACTCTCTTTGTATTATCCATTGCCTTTACCCTTTTCAGTTTGCACTTTACACCCATGCTGTATTTTATTAGTGTATCAGAAAGAAGTTGAAGTAAAGGCATGCCTTTAGCTGCTCAACTTCTGCCACAAGCTGACCTCTTCCTCTTTTGAATTAGCAGATTTCTACCGGTTAACTTACCCAACTTTTGCAACTTTAATTTGAGCAATATAGTAACTACTTAATGATAACAGTATAATCTTATGAAGCTTTTTGATAATGGAATAAATATAGTAAACATGAATAATAACCAGAGAATGAGGCATTTGTGGCTTTTTTTCTAACTAGTTAAAAAAAAACCCAGAAATTATTATAGCTATACTAGATTTTCAAAGGCATGTGTCAATAATCAAACCAGTTTGACTCAATTTGATAACTTCTGCTATGATGAACAACTAGAACATTCCAATTTACTTAATGTTTGTTTATTTTTTTATGTAATTTTCACCATATTTTTTTTACTTAGTTTTAAAAGTCAGATATTTTATATTGTTCACCTTGGTTATCATGTGGGTATAACCTAAGTTTGTATAGTGAAGGTTGTATATTAATTTTGCCATAATAATTAATGAGATGTTTAATTTTTAATAATCTTTCTATCTTATCTTTTTGCCAATAGGCATCTTCCTTCCAAGGAATATTAAAGAGAAACTATGACTGGATCCTCTGTTTTGTTGTATTTCCCTCTAATAAAAAGGGTAGGATGATATTACAGAATATAAACCAGCAGCAGACTGCAGCTGTCTAGAGTTTATGTACATCTATCCATTTATGCTTCTTTTTCCACTTTTGAGCAATAAGATAAATCAGTATAAATTAAATTTAATATAATCTGTGTCCCATCTTTAATGGTGTAAACTAGGGTGGCATAATATTTTTTACTTTATTCTACCCATTTTATTCAGCTCTATGCAAAAAGAAAGAGCATATTTGTATCAAGGTACATTTATGATTTAAAAGGAACTTTTCCATCTCAGCAAGCTGTGGGGACCAAGTCCTTCAGCCAGTCACTGGTAAACCACTGTGCAGTGACACATTTTCCCTCACTGAGATATTCTCTAGCATTCTCTATAGAAGCCAGTACACTATAGAAACACCTTAGAAACTGTGAGCCTAATGCCAGTTTTTCTTCTGGTAAGAATCTGAATAGCCACCCTAAGACTAATACTAAATATCATGGCAGGAATACATATATGTTGACAGATGATTCACTGACCTGCAGTATAAACTAGACATTGCTCCAGTTTATTCTTCTTCTTATGAAGACTGACTAGGGCCCAGTAAATCCCATGAGTTACTATGTACTTTCTATGAAATGTGTTCCTTGTTTTCTGTGAAACTAAGCTTTTAGGGTATAGGCTTGAGATAGTTGTATCCCATACAATACTGCTCCCAACCAAGGAAGTAATTGTAGAGGAAAATTAGTGAGGCAGTTGGTTTGCTTCCTAAGTTTCAGAGGTTTTACTACCACATATCATATCAAGCAGAAATTGTTGGCCTCATGGAATGGTGTACTGGCTTTTTAAAGACCTTCTTAATATGGTTACTAAGGGTGGAGGGATGTCCTACAAAAGGTAGTAAATGCTCTGAGCCAAAGTCAATAAATGGTTTTCTTTCTCCTATAATGAACAAATATGAGTTCAGGGACCAACAGAAACATGAGAGTGGTTCTGTTTTGATTCTGATAACCCATCCACCAGGTTGCTTCCTGTCTCCAAAGGATTAAATACTGTTGGTCTAAAGGTTTTAGTTTCAAAGAACAATATTTCCCCTAAGATAAACACTGTTTTCACCAAACTGCATGCTAAGACTGCCACCTCATTCCTTATGACATTGAACCAATGTGGAGGAATAGTATACACCAGTACTCTTATATTGGCATCAGTGAGTAACCTTAGTTATTTTAAAGCATATCTTCAGTTCTTCCTCATCTCTTTATCATCTCCACTCTTCTCTCTGTTCTAGGATGATAAATGGTTTAAACCATATCAATAGTCTTTGATTTCTAGTTTGTTTCAGTTAATTGAGGAGACCTGGGAAAGCATCTAAGTCAATATATTTGTGCTCTAGAATTCTTCCTTTAAGATTGCCTTATGCTGGGCACCTGGGTGGCTCAGTTGGTTAAGCAACTGCCTTAGGCTCAGGTCATGATCCTTGAGTCCTAGGATCGAGTCCTACATCAGGCCCTCTGCTCATTGGGGAGCCGGCTTCTCCCTCTGCCCCTTGCCCCTTTCATGCTCTCTCTCTCTCTCAAATAAATAAAATCTTAAAAAAAAAAAAAAAAAGAGAGATTGCCTTATGCTAACTATTCCCCTGTATTGAAGGTTACTACTTCTCTGGAGATAGGTGAACTTCAGATCTTTTTTAGTTTCATATTCAGTCCATTCCTTTGTTCCAACCGCTGAAGAAACACAGGTTAATGCACTATTCAATTTGGGGTTTGTCAAGGGGAAGTATGTCTTCCTTTGTTTAAGGATATCATGCCTTTAGGGTGGTTGCATCATAATAGTGAAGAATACTGATGTTGTAATTATTGTTGTTTGGGATATAAGCATGGATAGAAGCTGTAGGGATGCTTATAGCCAAGGTGGTGGAATGTGCTTGATTGCCTCTTAGCAGCTCTGCACCATTATTTCTCTTCTTTGCTCTCTACCTTATCATAGGAAGTGAAAGATTGGGAACTATGCTCTCCATGTCCTTCCTAAAAGAATCTAGGTTAGATTCTGCCAGGTATTCATATGAGATTTGGAAGGCAGAAAAAAGACAAAGTTCATACTAGTGTAACTTCCAGCATTGGCAAACGCGCTCATGAGCAGTGATAGACATGCATTCTTATATGAGTTTCCTGAAAATTACCTGCTTAATTCTGTAGGTGGCTATGACCTGACTAGTGTTTTTTCTGTGATTCCTGAAAACTAAAACTATCCAATTTCACCGAAACTAGCTGGACTGACCTTCCTGATCTACATTTTCTGGTCCTTCCAACATTTCTGGAAGTGTCTAAGTCTTTTTTAATTTTTTGTGTGTGGAAGGCATACAGTGGTTTCTTTTTTCCTGAGTATTTTGATTAACATGGTGTATATTTCCTTTTAATATGCACATTATATTACATATAAATGGACACACACACATACACACACACATATATAACTACTATGTGTACATAACCAGAGTGAAGTCACTAGGGGAGACGAATTACTTATGCTTTCATTTAATTCATGGTGTGTTGTGAATAGAGAAATAAATTATAGTGCCAAATCAGAGATATGTCTAGGTTCTATGGCTGACAAGAAGATAAAACTATTTAGAATGTTCCAATTTTGAAGTATCCAGGAGTATTTACTCTAGGTGAGTTTTAGCTGAATGTGACTGTATGAGTAAGAGTTAATCAAGTGAACAAGAAACTGAAGATAGCCTCAGTGGAGGAACACCATGGGAAATGTGACATTGAAGTAAGAAGAGCCAAGGGGGTGAAAACTAAATGTATTTTGGTATTACAGGACCTCTTTAAAATGGTGAGAGGTGACTCTGGGCCTAGGTCATGTAGAGATGTATTGCCATTTTGAAGCTCTTGGACTTTGTCCTATATTCTGTGTGAAAATAAAACAAAGTTTACCAGCTGGAAATGGAATGGATAGATTCAAGGCCCATGAATTAAGAATCACCACAAGTTTGTGTTATGGCAGCAAATGGTCTTTAAAATATTAAAATATTTGCCCTTAAAATATTGTGGTTAATTTATATATGAGTAGAGCATTCCTTCCCATAACTACAGTATAAATTAGGAACTGACTGTAGTCATGAAACATGATGGCAGCACTTAGACTTTGCATTGGCTAATTAAATTTAAGTTCTGATTTTGAACTTTTGGTCTACTTGACCATTCATTGCAAAACATTCAGAAGAGAAATGATTCTAACTTGAATGCTCTCACAGGATGCTAAGTTATATAGTTTTAGATGTCCAGTCTAATTTCATAGCACATGAATTCACTGTGGAGACTTTCTTATTTAAATATTTATATATCAGAACAGACATTAATCTTTGGTTTTTCTTCCTTTCATTCATTCAGACAAAATCAGTCTATTTTCCACAAATATCTAGTAAAATAAAATCTCCTTAAGGCTTTATTTTTAAAATATATTATTTATTTTTTATTTTTAAGAGTTTTATTTATTTGTCAGAGAGAGAGAGAGAGAGAGAGGGTGCGTGCACTTGCGCACAAGCGGAGGAGGGGTAGAGGGAGTCAGGTTCCCCACAGAGCAGGGAGCCCTATGTGGGACTTGATCACAGGACCCTGGGATCATGACCTGAGCCAAAGGCAGATGCTTAGCAGACTGAGCCATCTGGGCATCCTGCCTTAAGGCTTTAATCCTTCTTTTTTGGAAGATTGGGTAGAAACACATTGTTAATTCTTTATTAATTTTTTAAGTTGAATGAGAACATACATGTAAAGGAAAAATATTTAAATACTGATGTCAAACCTGAAAAACACGTTTCTTTTTTTTTTAATTTTTAAGATTATTTATTTATTTATTTATTTGACGGAGAAAGAGAGAGAGCTCAAGCAGGGGGATCAGGAGAGGGAGAAGCAGGCTCCCTGCTGAGCAGAGAGCCCCTTGCGGGCCTTGATCCCAGGACCGAGCTCTGAACTGAGCGGAAGGCAGATTCTTAACTGATTGAACCATTCAGGCACCCCTGAAAAACACATTTCTACGCTAAAACTTGTTTTAAAATCATAAGTTAGTGTTATCTAATTTTTTAAAAAGTGATCTATGAATATCTAAAATAGGTAATATTTAGTTTTAAAACTTAACCTTATTTGTAAAATTTCATGTTTCCAAAAGGTGTATATTTACACAGTATTTACACAAATTCATACTTATTGATTTTATTTTTAATTAGAGAGGTTTCTAAATTTTATTTTTTTCCATTTATTGGGATAGCTAGTTCAGTAAGTTAGCTGAGGCATAGGGGAAGCATCTGACACCTAGTATCATGTATGAGAGGTTGTTAATTAAGTCATGTCAAAAATACAAACACGATTCCAGTTTTCCAAATATCTAGTGTTAGTGCTCCTTGCAATCAATGTATACATTAACTAACTAGAAAAATAATTGCATTTTGTAGATTAAGAGGTTGAAGGAAAAATAATCCACATGAGAATATTTTCAGAATAAGTATTGTAATTCTTCTATTTGACAACGTAGAGATAAGGCCAAAAATTTAGCCATCATCCTGCCAGTATTTCTCACTATAATTTATAGCTCTGTCTAGGTCAGTAAATTGAATAGGTAGATGTCAATCTGTCTAGTAAAACAGTCAGCATTAAGAACATTGTTACATTGGGAACACTATTTTCAAAATTAAATTTCCTAAACTCCTTCTTGGCAAGCCCTTACTTTTCCTGGAAGCAGGAAAAAGTGATTACATATTAGTATGAGAGTGAAAGTGGAATTGCAGAAATGAAGGTCTTTACAGAGAACAATCAATAGAAATGAGGTAACTGAATGAAAATCAAGAGTTTAAACTGTCAGTTCATCAGTAGATTTCCCTTGGTAACCGTGGAATTTTTTTGTGACCTTCGGTGGAAATAGATGTTCTTATAAATTGGTCCAAACTGAGTCAAAACCTGGATTCTCTGAGAAAAAAGTTAATTATATCTCCTATGTATATTAAACACACACACACACACACACACACACACACACACACACATACACTCTGAGAAGAAAGTTAATTATATCTCCTGTGTATATTAAACACACACACACACACACACACATGCACACACACACACACACACACTATATTAACCTGGTTACATGAACAGCTACTTGGATATAAATATAGTTTTGTTTTATCAATAAAGTAAGGGCCAAAATAGGTATAAGATAAGGAAAAAAGTAAGTCAGATTTTGAATTTGTTTTTGATCTGGAGTAAAAATAACAACTTCTTTGGCTTCCAGTCCCAATACAATATCATCTTTAACTTTACAAGGAGAATATTTGCTTTTCTGTCATTGAGTCAAGCTACTTTCAATTTACTGTGTATGTCTTATCCTGGTTTATTTCATGTTACTTAAGTGTCCTTAAAATGGTTTCTCTAATTAAATAAATCTTACTGCAATAGCTTATTTTGGGGACATAGGCTTTTTCTTCTTCCTGAAAGCACTGTATTTACTCAAATATTTGAAATATCTAATATGCCTCTGATTTGTGGGGTGAAATTAAGATTGTATTTCTTCTGTACAAATGTTTCACTAATCTGGCTGTAGTAGTCAGAGATAGCAGTTCTGAAATGTAAAGATTCAGCAAGAGCAATTAAGGAGATGCAAATTGATTAATTAAATGTCCACATTATTACATTTTGCACATCTGTAACTCTTTTGTCAAGATCTTCAAGATGCCACTATGAAAAATATGTCTGATGGGATTTTATTAGATGGCCAGTCTACCTAAACGCTAGTGCTCCTGGCTCAGGTAGAAGTACTATCTAATGATGCCGTCTTTCCTGATTTCCTAGCCCAATTTATCAGGGTGCATAGATATGTATATAACTATGCCATAAAATTCAATATATTCTATATTATTAAACATCCTATTACAGAAGGATTTCATTATGATTAGTACTCAGTTATATCAGAAATTTTGAGAGCTAAATATGATCAAAGCAAACTCTAATTTTTTTGAAGGTAGAAATAAAATAAGTAGAAAATAAAGAAAAAACATTTTGGATATGATAATATAATATTTATTGTAATAGGGGCTTTTATGTTTTATACTTGACATATAATTGTAAGGAAATATAAAGAAATGTAGTTTTAAGTCAAATTTTTAAAAAGTTTGATGGTTCAAACTGTAATACAGAGTAATACATATATTTTCTATATATCAAATATAACTATAACTATGTTTAAAAACTAAAAATGAAATATAGACAGATTCTGGTATCGATTTCTAATTTTCAGTCACTTTATAAATTACTTAAAACACTAATAAGGAGTAGCATGGAAACAGAGTTTCTTCAGGTTAGGTCTTCTGTGTTCTACTCATCGATGTCTATGGGTACTGAGCTGTTGGTTGCCCTCTTTATGAAGGCAGGACCATACTAGTCTAGTTCATTGTTCAGTTTACAGAACGTGATAGGAAACCTGAAATATAGAACTCATTTAGTAAACATTAAAATTTGAAAGTGGGTGCCACTTTTATATATAGAAAGTAACAGATTCAGGGGCACCAGGATGGCTCAGTCGGTTAAATGTCCGACTTTTTTTTTTTTTTTTTTAAGATTTTATTTATTTATTTGACAGAGATCACAAGTAGGCAGAGAGGCAGGCAGGGGCCGGGGGGAAGCAGGCTCCCAGTCAAGCAGGGAGCTGGATGCGGGGCTTGATCTCAGGATTCTGGGATCGTGACCTGAGCCGAAGGCAGAAGCTTTAACCCACTGAGCCACCCAGGCACCCCTAAATGTCTGACTCTTGATATCAGCTCAGGTCTTGATCTTAGGCTGATAAGTTCAGGCTCTGTGTTGGGCTCCATGCTGGGCTTGAAACCTACTGAAAGAAAGAAAAGAAGAGAAAGAGAGGGAAGGAGGAGAAAGAAAAGAGAGCAAGGGAGTGAGGGAAGGAGGAAGGAAAAGGAAAGAGGGAGAAAGAAAGAGAGAAAGAAAAAACAGAAGCATTCTCAGTCATTAGGTCTATATTTACAAAAATTTATTAAACAATATAGTATTTATATATGATATTTCCAAGGAGTTTTAGTTCTTGTTCATCTCAGCAAAATGCATGTCATTACATACTCATTATATAAGAAATGTATTTTCTGTCTCTTTGAAAGGAATTAATTAAAGGAGTGAAAATGTGTAATGCTTTTGACTGGAGTTTAGCACATATTTTTATTGTTTCTTTTTACTAATTATTTTTGATCTCAGCATTCTGCGGCCTGTGTTTATGCATAGTGATGCTGCAATAGTTGTTTTGTTTATTTTTGTTTGCTTGCTTGCTTTGGTTAAAAAAAGGTAAACTCCTGAATTGAGTCTGAGCAGAAAATGGATTGACTATATAGTAAAAACATGGGCACTCTGAGACTTTATTTTGCTCATTGAAGACAAAGATATTTTTGTTTTTGCTTTTGATTTTCAGTATAAAAATAGTTACTGCTGTTTTGTCTTGAGTAGCTGATGCATTAAATTACACCTGTGATGGGTGCCTTGTGTAAAATGAAGACTTACCTCCTTAGGAAGGGATTCTTCTACTAATCAGTTTTTCATGACATGACATCAGTGACCAGTTCATTCTTTAACAGCAGGACAGTGCGGTCAATAGGGTAGCAGTCCATATTCTAACCTTTTGGTTACTTTGAAATACTTTTATCTGCTTTAGATAAATTAGTTTGGATTCTATTTGGAGGGGGGAAAATGGAGTTTATGCAATCTGAAGCTCATTCCTATCTTGTCATTCTATGATAAATCATGTTGGTTACAAAGCCAGTTGTCCTCTGAGGGCAAATCTAAAATTGCTCTACAAATATATCTGACCCATAAATGTTTGCTTTTTAAACTCAGTATTAATGTAGATATATTTTGTAAATGCAGAACAGACGTGGTTGGGTTAGTTTTTTTAAAGAACTGTTTTTTATTCCTTTTCTAATAAACTTAGATGTTAAGTGGCATAACATATTAAAAAAAAAACCTTCATATTCTTTTTTAAACACAGCCTTTAGTCTCAGCCAATATATGTGGAATTTAACCCTATATTTTAAACTTCAGATTTCATTTATCTGTCCTAACCTGCTTTCAAAGAAAATGAGACTCCCACTTTGACAGCCACTTTACCAAATTAAAAACAAACAAACAAAACTCAGGCTTTGATTCATTTTTTACCTAAAGAACACTGGATAGTAACTTTAACTATTAGGTCTCATGTTGTAACACATGGTAATGTGTTTAAAATTACCATAGTTGAAGTTAGAGATATATAATTCCATAAGCTAAAAGGAAATTTTCTTACGTATGCTCATTTTGTAATATGTAGATAGGTAATGTTTTGGTTTTGAAATGACAGATATACATATTTCTACCTTAGTTTCAATACATGAGCTGTATGGCTTGTAGCAAGTTTTGTGGGAATTATATAAGATAAAGTACCTTAAATTGCCTGGCATACTTCTTTTAGTATTTTAGTTACTGTTGCCAATTATTCAAGCCATTCTTTTCTACTATAGTCGCATTGATACCAGCAAGAGAGTGCTAATATGCTGTGTATTTTTTATTTCTTAATTTATTTTTGAAGATTTTATTTATTTATCTGACAGACAGTCAGAGAGGGAACACAGGCAAGGGGAGTGGGAGAGGGAGAAGCAGGCTTCCCGCTGTGAAAGGAGCCTGAAGTGGGGCTGGATCCCAGGACCCTGGGATTATGACCTGAGCTGAAGGTAGGTGCTTAATGACTGAGTCACCCTGTATTTTTTTTATTTTTACAGTGAAGCAATTGTCATTAAGAGTAATGCCTATGAAATATAAAGTGCATTCACTGCTCTCAATAAATATATAATCTAGTAATAACACAGGTAAATATTTGTATATCAAGTGACCCAAGAAACAACCAAGGGAAAGGAGTAGATCATTGTGAACCAGAAGAGTAAAAAGATAATAGTAATAACTGGCATTGAAGGCTTTCTTTATATAACCTCACTTAAGATGAAGACCCAAGGAAATAAGGCTGAAGTATTCTCAGTTTACAAAGTTAGAGATAGAGGTTTGTTGCCAGAGTCACTCAGTTACTGAGGGTTATAGCAAGACTGGGGATGCAAGGAGTAGACCTTATGTTCTTAATAATCACAAAGTACAACTTTTTTGATTCAAGATTTTTGGGTAACAGAGAAGGCTGCAGGTTAATGATGTATGTTAAAGAGCTGGAGCAAAGCAAAAATACAGATTGAGCATGTGATATTTTGGGGACATTGAAAGTTACAGGGAGATTATAGATTGGATTACTTAAAAATTGAATGTTAGAAATGAGATATTCCAAAGACACCTTTGAATTCAGACACAGGAATTAGTTCTAGCCTCAACAAAAAAAATATGCACACAAATAGATACCTTTTCAGATATTCTGAGTAAAAGTGTAGAGAATTGTTTACCCAAAACTTTGATCTCATCTTTCTCTTTCTTAAAATTAGCTAGAAACAACCACTAGGCAGTTAGTGACCCAATATGGCAACAGTATTGCTAGGGCTTACTTTATACAGTACTTTTAATTCACTGAAAACTGACCTATTATATTGATAATTGATGATGTTTACTCTTAGGCAAAGCAATATCATAGAGTTCTATTTAAACGTATAGAAAAGATTTTATTGTTTAGCAATGTGCTACTTTAAAAATGCTGGTTTCCATTGGTAGCATATTGCATAAGGTTTGTAATAAACACAATTTAAAAGTAATATTCTAAACATACCATTTCCATATATATTAAGTGAATTACAAGGTAAAAGATTTTGAATGGGAAAGGAAAGTCCTTTGTATTACTATTAATTTCTTAATATCATAAAACATAGTGGGTTATGTTCATGTGAGTGTTTACATGGGAAAAGTCAGACTGGAATTTTCAAAAAGAAATAACCTTGAGTTACATTCTGGATGCCCTCCAGATTTAATATAACTGTAATTTGAAAATATAATATTAGCTGTATATTTTAACTGTTCTAGTAGTTTAATTTTCATCCACTGTTCTTGTACTGATGTCATTGTATACTATCAGTGATACTGGTTAGATGTAGTCAACTATGTGTTCAGATAGTCTGTTGTGCAGCCAACTGTGTGTGTGTGTGTACACGTGTGTGGGGTGAGAGAAGGAGAATGAACTCCATAGGATTCACTCTTCTCAAAACATATTCTATAGGTTCTTTTTTCTCTTTTAATATATGTTTATGAGGATTCTTAGCATTTATTGATGCCTACAGTTTTATCATATCATATATTTTTGGTTTTTAAATAATAGGTCCATAAAATTCCATAAAGTTTCCTTAGAGTCCTTCTGTGCAGTACCTGTTATTTTTTGGTACTTGTATGGAGTTATATAATTTCTATAAATTATCAAACCAAATTACAGAAACACATCTTCTCATTTAGATACTTCATAAATATGGTTATAATAATAAAAATGGTTATAATAGGATGGCTAATTTCCCAATAGCATTAACCATGGATATTCTCTGATTTTGGAGCACAATAGCAAGATTATATTTTCCAGTAGGAAATAATTTGAAAGTATTTGCAGAACAGCTTTGCTCTTTGTTTCAGTCTTTTAATAGTGCTATATTAGATTATAACTGACTAATTCCTAATGCAACAGCAAAATATGAAAATCTAATTTACATGTCAAAGCAAAGACAAGATGGGAAGAGAGGTTGAAAGGCTAAATTAATCATTTTATATTTATAATTAGAATGTATCCGTACCTATAAGACATGACAATATGCATACTTTTATATGAAAATAGTGATTATATCAAATCATGAGTTTGCTCTTCTTTTAGTAAAGGAACTTCCCCTCATTGGCTTCATGTTATTTTCACTAATGAAGGAAGACGTTATTGATATCTCTCAGAGAAACTTTCTTTAAAACCAACCTCTTAAAATTTGAGACTTATCAAAATATTCCACGTTAGGAGCAATACCCACTCATTTTATTACTATAAGCTTAATGGTTCTAGAGGAATTGCATTTAAAATTCCCTTTGAATCTAATTTTTCAAAATCAATTAATTCTTAATTCTAATTTCAGTTCTTCTGGGCCATTGATTCTTTTCCTCATTAGGCTCTTTTAATCACTTGACTTCCTCAAAAAGCAACAGTTCAAGTTTCTTAGAGAAAAGTTTCTGTAAAAAAATTAAATGCATATAAATGTAACAACCTAAATATGTCTTCACTGCTAATGCCTTTTTCCCATGCATTTGTAGTGTGAAGAAGTGTACATCAAACAAAATGAGTAACCTCTCTGTCCTTCTGCACATATCTCTTCAACCTTCACTAGCACTCTTGAAGCCACCTGGCACATTATAAGAATATTAAATGCAATGTTCTTTTTGTACCATGTTCTGTAATGGGTGTGATAATTTTTTAAAACATTGCAACAGATTAGAAAAAATTGTTTTTATGTACTCTCACATGCATAAGTATTTTCTTAAATGTTTGTAGTTCTTAATTTTGTATTACATGTATGTGTGTGTGACTTTATGGAAACTCTTCTTGTGTTTTAAACTCACCCTTATTATTTTTGCAATATTTCTCAAAAAATTTTTCTATCTTCATTGATGTTTTTGTTTTGAGAACATTATTTTACCAGGTTGTTGCTAGAGCAAGTGTTCCAGATTCTGTCCAATATAATTCAACAATTCATAAATTCACAAAACTCTTGGGGTCTTGAGTGTCACCTTCACGAGGTGGGGATCCTGGTGATCGGAGCAGAAATGACAGGGGGACTACTGACTGATGATCAGTAGACAACTTTATTTCTTACAGTCACTTCTTTTATACTTTACACAAGATCCAGTTACAAACAGAATATAGATTTATGTGCAGGACATGAACTGCATGTGAGATGTGAGCTCTGTGCAGGACGTGGGCTATATGTGAGCAATCAAGTGCGACCGGTGAACAACAAAAATTATCTCAATTATCTCGTAGCTTTAAATGAAAAGAGCAAGTTAAGGATTCTCCACACTTATCAGATCCATCTGAAGGAGGACAGGAAAGCCCTCCCGGGATCCTCCCCTGTTTATTCTGGGCCTCAACCAAGGAAGACTCTTGCCCTCCATCTCTTGGAGTTTTCTCACAGGATCCGACAGGATCCCAGTCACACTGGCGAGGATCTGGGTTTTGTTCCAACACTTGGGGGCAAATATTTATTGGTCAGGCTTCAGGAGACTGATTTCTGGGTGACTCAGAACACTACGTTTACTCATTGATTAATTCTTTCAAAAGTGTGAGCATCTGCTATGAATGGAGCAACTGGTTTGGATCTTTGCATGATCTTGCTGAATCAGTTATCTTATGTTAACAGCATTAAAAATCTGAAGCAGCCAAAACAATATTTCTTTTCCAACTCTTTTTTCTCACCCATAGCACTTTAACACTTTCTTTTCTTATTTTGTTAGATCTTATAAAAAGAAATGGAAATTTATTTGCTGGAATTCATTCCTTTAATTGGTGAATATCTCTGTTTTTCTTTTTTTACCCATAGACTGTTGCTGATACCTCTGTTAGAATTCGATTCATATTTATACTCCTGTCATTAGTTAGTTTTATATTGACTTTCATCAATTATAGTAAAAGCTCTCTGAAGGCAGGGCATTTTCAAATCCAATTTGGTTTCAGTATGTGGCACTATACAAGGGTCTCAGGTGGAAGAGGGATGTGCAAAGAAGAGCTAAGAGCTTAAAGAGAATGAGTAATATCTCAAATGCTCAAATCACTTTGAGAACCCTTTTTCTGTAGGCCAAATCTATAAATTTGATTTTTTGAGAAAATAGAACACTTACCTTTTTCTAAACCATTTCTCTGCTTTACTGCCATTTTAATCTCTATTTTCAAAGAGGCCAATGACCACATGCTTTCCCCAACATTTTTTTCCTCTCAAGGACTCTTCTTGAAATAGAATCCTAAAGAGACCATGGAGGCAGTGCTGGAGGGGAATACACTCTTGATAAGAAATAATGTGTTACCGTTCTGAAGTATATACAAAATTCAAGCAGAAAGTATATGCTTATCCAAAAGAATAGGCCTTTGATTTTGGAAGTTTGAGCATTAACAAACTAGTGTGAAATGTATTCTTGAATCATGATACCAATTTGGCACCCTTGATTTTATATAAAATTACCTGATTTTGATAAGCAACTTTAAGAAGAGTGATTATTGCTTTATGCAAATTATTTCATGTAATCCTAGAGCAACACTGTAAGAAAAGTTTTATCTGAGGTTTCCAGAAGAAGAAACTGACATCAGCGAGATTAAGGAATTTGCCTGAGGCCACACAGTAACTAAGGAAAGGACTCAGAACATAGATTTCTTTAACTCCGAATCTGTGTTCTTTCTACTGATTTGCATGTTTACTGGATTTAGACAATTTCTTTATAAAAATATAAGTTAGGTGATATTCCATAAGTAAAAAGGAGTTGTTGATGTCTACACTTATATTACTACTATTACTATTAGTGTTTTTCATCATTTATTATAAAAATACACACACACACACACACGTTTCTGAAATTTTTACTTGCAGCCAAGGTATTTTTATCCAAAAGCAAACAAACTGAAGACTACAACTTTATCCCATATAACAGTAGTACTTAACTATCACCATGAACTAGAATCATGTAAGCTTTGAAAAATCCAGACTCATGACCCAGCATTCTGATTTAATTGGTGTGAGTTGAGAGACTTGCTTGTTTCTCCTACCTACCTATCTGTCTAAAATACTTAATTCTCAGGATTGAGGACCATTGCATATGTAATACAAATGTGCACACAATGTAATAGAAAAACCCTTTTGGAAAAATAATTTTGATGTCGTCTATTTCCAGAATAGATTTTCTAAAATACTGATTATCTATAAGCACCATAAATACAAACAGTACATGTTGAGCTTCCCTACTGTCTGAAAACTCATAATACAACTGTTACTGTAGTAGGCTACTGTATTCTGCAGTAACAACCCTAATATCTAAATAATTGAACCCCGCAGTTATTTCTTACAGGTGCTAATTTTAATGATGCCCAATACGTTCCGGGATTTCAATACAGTAATTGAATGATCCTCATTGCTTCTGTTTTTGTCACCTCCTTAGTCACTGTGATGAGGGAAGAAATCACATCAGCTCTACTGTTGTCAGAATGGATTAATCAGTCCCTTTATTAGAACCATTCACAAATCCTCACATAATTTCAGGGAGGTTGGGTAATATGATGAGACACATGGAATATGTAGTTGACAGTACTGTTTCTGCCACAGTAAACGAAGTAAAGGGCCATGTTTATCTGCTCTTAATTAAGGAGGAGATAGATGTTGAGGTGTTAGACGGCTAGGATAGTAGAACAAACAGTAGAATTTTAAAATGTCCTGTGTAACTTTGCCCTCTTCTTGAAGTTACGGGTTTTCAGAAAATGTTTTTTCTTTATCCTTTCCTCCTCTGAATGGACTGCTTTTTTCCTGTTCCTGCTTTCTTTCCTGGAAAAATTGTCTGTTAAATGTTTCAGATTGTAGTTGTATTAGGTGAAACTAAAAACAAGTAGTTTTTCCTCTTACCATTGGCCACATAGCCTACTAAACACTGGGTGAATCAAATGGCAAAAATGGTGTAAGTTAAGCCCATGGAAATGAAAGGTGGATTGACATTGGTTGACATTCCAATGTGATTGCCTATGATAGAAAAGATGAGTTGGTTTGGATCTTCTACTTATACCCCTTAGATGAAAATAATCTTGCAATAAAAAGCTACAAAAGGCATAGAACATTTATATTTTTCCTATCTTGGTTACTTTGGCACATATGTATGAGAATATATGAAAGTGCATGATGTATTTAGGGAATTTGTTAAGAGCAGCCACCTCTAGGTAGCTTCTGGTGTATATGGGCTAATGATGGTTTAAAACTTTTACTGGGAGTCAGATACAGAGGATCTTTAGCTAGTCTAAGGCAAAGCACCATTTTGAGCAAGAAGAAAAAGTACAGAATTTTTTCAGAGTCCTATGCTTAAAATCACTTGTTTTATCTATTAGCAATTAGTTTTATCTGATAAAATAGGATGTGTCTATTCTGAAGGTTGTCCTCTTTTTATAAAATCTTACATTCATTTCTTACTGTTTTTCTCTTCATCCTCTTCAAATTTTAATCTCCTTCTAAAGTGCTCAACCTAATTCTCTAGCAATTATCCAATCCATAGAGCTGTTGAATTTTTACAAAGCTTACTGGAGAGGCTGCCTCACCTTGATGGCTGATAATCAATTGATAAAGAAAAAACAATATGATTAGTGCCATGTAAGAATATAAATATCATGTATAGTAACATAAAGGCTGAAAAAAAATTTGATAGGAGATATTATATGATAGGCATAATGGCATTTATACTGAATTGTAAAAAGATGGTGAGGATTCTCACAAGTGGAGGTGGGGGCACAGAGAATTACTTAGAGCAGTAGCAAGATAAGTAATTGTGTAGATATGGGGAAATGTTTAGAGTGTTGGAAAGATTAAGTGATCCAATATAGGTCAACAAAGTCTGCATGAACAGCACATTTTCTGGAAAATATATGTTATAGCCTGTTTAGGGAGGATCTACAATTTCCTTCTAAAGGTTAAGCCTGTTCTATAAGCAGTCAAAGATTCGTGGGCTGTGGTTGATATGATTGTACCAGGCTTTGAAGTAATTACTTAAATATGGAAAAGATGTTTAGCAAGGAAAACATTTAAGAGGTTATTGAAATTTCTTGTGAAACATGATGAGAAGTGAAACTAACATAAAGGAAAGGGGGTGGATGCCAAGATATTTGTGGGTAGATGCCCTTATATATTTACCATGGAAGGGTGTGAAGCATTAAAAGAATTTTGTGGATTTAAGTACAGATAATTGGGTATTTTTTGGTGTCAAAGTCAAAAAACAAAAGCCAAAACCTAAAAACACAAACTGCATTTTGTGAATGAATATGAGTTTAGCTTTGTATATTTCAGAATATTGATTTGGAAAAGTGAATTACTTCAATTCAGCAATCTGAACTTTGCTTACCCCAATTAGCCATACTCAGTAAACCTTATTTTAGCAGGATATAGAAAATTCTGTATATGTCTGAGGTTAGATTTTACCTGATCCAAAGGTTCTCCAATCTCTTGTGTGCTGTATCTGATTCTCATGTCCAAAACCTTATCTTACTGACCAATTGATTTCAGCTTGGGCATACTTTCTGGTATCTGATTGCTAGACAGTTTTTTAGTAATATTTCCTTCTTGACCTCTACTTTTTTCAAACTTCATAATCTGTACCATCCTACTGGCTTGCTATTTATTACTACCTCTTCCCTATATCTGTCGTGTTTCTGATGGTTCTAGATTTTATCCTCTTATCTTTAACCTACCACTACCTCTGACCTGGAAATAAGGCTTATACCTCACTCTTAGATAATACAATACATAATAAAGAAGCATCAAAATAGAATTAAGATAGAAACAGCTATTCTGGATGAGTCTATAAGGTCAGTTCACTTCCTTGGTAACTTTTTTATGTAGATAGAGGCTATGAGTGAACGCTTTAGGATGAATTGTCTAAGAGTCAGGAATTCATTTAGATGCTTAGTGTATAGATCAGGGATCTGAGTATCAGCAGAAACATAGTTATATGAAAGTAAGAACTATTCTAGTACTTTTTCAGTGCTCCCGCCAGTCATCGAAGGCAACTAGTATTAATAATCAAGGGCACTTAAAATCATCATTTAATACAATTACTAGAAATCATTGTATGACAAGGTACATAGACTCATGGCATATTAAAATTGCAGTGATACTTGCATGTGATCTGAACCTATAATTTAGGACAGGATGGCCATTTTTATTTTTTTAGTTTTGTGGCATTACATCTACTGCTTTATATTCAGTGAACACTAAATGATCAGGTCATATGTGTGACTTGTATTAATGAAATAAATGCATGATCTCAGCCTGAATTTCAGACTGTTTTCCCATTTACTTGTTTTATGATGAATTTAAAACAAACTGAATCATTTGAAAGACAGAATTTCTCTCTATACAACTCATACAGTTCCCAGAGGATGGTATTTATGTTTCTTTGAATGACAGTCAACACGGTAGAAATTTAGTTAGAAGAATTGTAGGTCAAAGATCTTGGATGTGAGTGACATTGGCAGCATAAAGAAATGATCAGGGAATAAGTTTTTTTGAACTTTGACAGTCAATTTCTGGAAGTCAGAAGTCTTATAAAGAAACCTAAAAGAAAGGTTTGCCAAATGCAGTTATTTATATTCTAGAAAAATGGAAATAATATGAAATAAGGAAGAAAACAAAAGACAAGTGAACTGAACTTGAGATGACAATTAGTGGTAGAGAGGAACTTAGGGTTTTTTTTGTGTGTGGAGGGGGGGGTTGGTTTTTTGTTTTTTTTTTTTTTTACTTATTTTGAAATGATTTTAGATTTGCTGACTAGTTGCCAAGATGGTACATAGAGTTCCCATTTGCCCTGTACCATCCATCTCTAATGTTCACAACTCATATGATCTGGTATATTTATCAAAATGAAGAAATTAACATTGGCACAATATTGTTAACTAATTTCAGATTTGTATTTCAAAAGTATTTTCACTAATACCCTTTTTCTGATCAAGGACTCAGTACCAGATACCATGATTTATTTGGTCATCATGTCTTCTTAGTCTTCAGTCTGTGATTGTTTTTCAGTCTTTCTTTGTTTTTTTTTTTGTTTGTTTGTTTGTTTGTTTGTTTTGTTTTTGACCTTGATGCCTTGGAAGCATAATTGTATGGTAGAATGTCTCTCAGTGTGGATTTGTCTATAACATCTTGTAATTAAGTTATGGGTCTTGGGGAAGGATACCACAGAGATGAAGTAGCCTTCTTCTAACCTTATATTGTGGGTTATATCATGTATATATGATATGTGTTACGTTCGTGTATTTACATGAATCGTTATCGCTGATTTTAGCTTGAATTACTTGGTTAAAATGGTATTTCCAGGTTTCTTCACTATAGTTAGTAATTTTTTCCTTCTACTAAATAAGCTAGTAAATCTAGCCACCACTTGAATGGAGGGGAATTTAGGTTTATCTCCTGAAAGGAAGACTATTAGATAATTTGTGGACATGTTTTAAAACTACCATAGTAGTTAATAAATATTTTGAGCAAGCTATGTTGACACCATGCAAATATCCTTATTTCTTTAAAGTTTTGCCCACTAATTTCTGCATTCTTCAGTAGATTTTGTCTATATATTACCACTTCCTTTCTGCTGCTACTACCAGAAACTCCAGGTGGTTCTTGTATTTTTGGCCCTCACTTTAGAATCAGCCATTCTCCAAGAACCTCCTAGATCTGTTTATTAGAAAATAATATCTAACACCCAAGATATATATGGATATCTAACACCCAAGGTACATATGGATTCTGGTTCTGGTCATTTCTGGTAGGATGTCAGTGTTTATAGGCCATCTGCCATCTTAATATACAGGACTAGGAAATATATATATATATATATATATATATATATATACATATACATATATATACACACTAACTCAACTATATACAAACATTTAAGTATTTTCATCTGCCTTTGACTCTATAGTAGCATCACAGGGTTCATTCTAGCCTACCTCTTATTTGTAACTTCTGCCTCTTACAATAAGAAACCCCGTTTTGTCTTTTTCACAATTTATCTACTTATTTGTTCAACCTAGTACATTGGTAGTTTCAGAATTACTGGCTAGAGTACAATGTTTATGGACAGTTGTTTTTGTAATTTAATTCTACATTATTCAATGAAAACACTGTTTTCCAAAGTTAATTAGGTCAGCTCCTTTTCTCCTTTCCACCTCCTTCTGTGAGGTTATGTCATTCATTTTAATATAATGAGATTAATTCTCCATGAGTATTCCATTCCAAGACTCCCTGATATCCTAGTTATTTATTTTCTAAAATTTTTTCATAGTGAAACTTACTCTTTGTGGATTATAACTCTGTTGGTTTTGAAAATGCATAATCATAGATCACACATAGATCACACTACTACACGGAACACTCCACAAACCTAAAAATTCTCTTGTGTAGCCCCTTTGCAGTCATCAAATAAAATCAGCTAATACTGAAATCTGAGGAATTAATTTAAAATAGGCATAAGAATTTCTTGGTAATAGTGTGGTAAGTTATCAAATATTTACTAAACTGAATTCAACTTAATAAAAATGTCTTAATTCTAATTACATGGGAATGGTTAAGGTACAGCCCCCTCCTTAGATTCTTAACTTTTCTTATTCTTTTGTACTATGTGTAATTATAATTACAACTGTAATTATGTGTAATCATAATTAATTTGAAATTTATTTAAAAGTGATATATGTAGGTGAACTAAAAATCCAACATTGTGGTATATGTAGGTGAACTGAAAATCCAACATTCCAAATTGAATCTCTTTACTGACAATAATTTCATATTCCAGATTACTTTATCTTTACCTCAAGTCAGAAGATGAGGATCTGAAAAGATCATCTCTCATGCATTCTATCTCTTAGAGATTGGTAATAATAATATGGATTTATTTTTCTTGTATTTATATAATTTCAGGCCTTTCATGGCGAAGGTCTAGTGAAAAACACTGTGGGCCTCAATAAAATAGTATTTGTATGGAATGGGACATGAAAGCACCATGACTCTGAAGGACTTTTAAAGAGCCTTGAGTGATAAGATTCTGATGGAAGTAAAGGCATACCTTAGAGATATTGCAGGTTTGGTTCCAGACCATTGCAATACAAATATTATAGTGAAGTGAGTTAAATGAATTTTTTAGTTTCCCAGAGCATATAAAACTTGTGTTTATGCTAAACTGTAACCTATTAAGTATGCAATAGCATTATTTTTTTAAAAAGTTTATATCTTAATTTAAAAATACTTTATTGTTGAAAAATGCTATCCTCTGAGCTTTCAGTGAGTTGTACTCACTGACCAGAGATGACCATAAAAAAATAATAAAAAATTATGAAAAAGTTTGAAATATTATAAGTATTGCCAAAATGTGAAACAGAGAAGCAGAGTGAGCAGATACTGTTGGAAAAATGGCACCAGTAGACTTGCTCGATGTATGGTTGTCACAGACCTTCAATTTATAAAGATGAAATATGAAATGCAATAAAAAAAAAAAACTGTGGTGTATTGGTTTGCTGACTGGAGTTTGGGTTCTGATCAAAACTATAAGTGAGACATTCTCTTTCTACCTCAGGACTAAAATTATACCCAACTCATGCTTGCAAATAACCTCCACTTTATTCTGGGACATGATTTGTCCACAATAATTTCATTTGTTTCTATTGGCATTGGATTTAGGGGCTTGATTTAAATCAGCATAAGCATATACTAATATTTGTGCAACCTAAATACAGTAGCTTCCCCCCCACACAAATTTCCAGATGAATCTGGAAAGAGAGATAACATTCTAGAACTTTAAGTCAAACTATGTTTTATTCCTGCTGTTATCTTTGAAGTTTTTTTTTAAAGATAAATTGTGTGTGTCCGGATTATTGGCTGAAATACTTGTGGTGAAGTTTACAGATACATCTGATCTGGAATTAGATTTTATCAGACAACAGGGACCTGACTAACTGATCACAGTGATGCATTCTCTTTAATGCCAGAATTTATGTTTCGGTGATATGCTTCACTGATGGAAATAATAATGGTTACCACTCATTGGTCATCTAACTGTAATTTACCAAGTAACCATAGAAGGTAAACATCATTAACATCATTTTCTTATGAGATTCAAAGCTATTTGAAATGAATGACTTAAAGTACCACTGGTTAATCTAAGTTTAACATCTTGCTGCCTTCATTATTTCTCACTTTTTCTCATGAAGCAGTATTAATTTATTCATTTCAACATTTTTATTTTTATGCAAGACAATAACTCCGACCAAGAATTACTAGAAAGGAGAGGGAACTGGAGTCCAAGGTGAACTTCAAACCCAACCCAGTAATTGGAATGGTCAGACTTCCATGTTCTAAAATGTTTAACTTGTACAGTCTCTCTGATGCTATTTGTCATTAACTCTTGCCAAATTCTGCAGTTTAGCCTACCAAATATCATCCATTTGGTGAAGTACATATTTTGACTTTTTACTGTAGTGTGTTCTCATTATTACATCCTTACAGCAAAATTATATTCATAGAATGTGACTGGACAGAGTGTTAGAGAAGCATTCTAGCCTGACTTTGAATGATTGTTCTAAATGTCCTTACTGAGTAACATTTAGTCATGTTCCCTGAAAATAAATTGTAGTATCTAATTTGAAGATTTTTATGACTGTTAACTGTGATAATAAATGAGGTAATAGTAAACGAAACTCAGTCTCAATTTAAATGAAATTTGAGTCATTGCCCCTCCCAGTAAAAATGCATATCAACCTTTCAGTACAGAGTGGCCATCTTGAAATCTATACTAAAGTTAGTTCTGTACAATGTAATGAATTATTTAGTAAAACCTAGGGACAGTCAGATTCAGGAAAGTTGAGTGAATTATGTGACATTCCCTCATTTCTTCTATTTCACCTTTTTTGTGTTGTCTCTTAGGGTTTTCTTTCTGTATACTATTTATGTGTTTTGCATGTTTCTTCTTGTAAAAGTAATTGAAGAAAATATATAGAATAATGGTTTTTAAAAGTGTCTAAAGAAACAATATCTCAAGCTAGTATATGACATAGTTTCTGTAGGATTGAGACCCCCTTGTTTTTGTCTGCGTGCTAGTCCATGCATTCCATGTAAGTAAAATTCAAAGAGATTTTTATGCTTTCATTATTTTTATTGTGCCTACTGCATGTAAATTTAAAACCCAGAATTTTCTTTTTAATATTAAGTAGATTTTTAAAGATACATGCAGAAGTGCCTATGTTATTTAAGCCTCCCTTGCCGATTCCTGCTTCTGGGCTAAGCTTGTCAGGTTAAAATAAGACTGTTCAATTGGATTTTCTTAAAAATTACTGAAGTGTAGCATTAATTGCTCTTATTGTACAGAGTTGGTCTTATCAGAGTTCTTCATCTGATCCTGATACAGGACTTGAGGAAATTATTTATTACCATGAAAAACAAACACAATGCCTAATGATAATCTATACAGTAAGGGTGATGGAGTTGGTAAAGTATCTGTGAAGTGTTTGCCACAAAGAGGTTCATTTGGTGCCATAAATGCAGCTATGAACAAAACAGAACCTGAACCCTGCCTTTGTGGAAGTCACATTCTATCTGTTCTAGTGAAGAATCTAGGTATTTAACAAGTAATTACTCAAGTATTCATTCAGCTACAATTTGGGTCATAGACTAGTCTCACATCCCATCAAAAAAGTCTGACCTATGTGGGGAAGTCAAGTGAGTTTTCCTTGAGTGATGGATATTGTTATGGTGGTCTCTGAAACATGACTTCATGGGTACTGGGGATGGGGTTGCTCAACCTACATTTCACCCTCTTTGCAAGCTGGTTGCCACTTTCTGAAGGCTCACGGGACTCCGAATGAGTCACAAACAAGTCATCTGTAAGAGAAGGGAAGCAGGGGACAACAGCTGAAAGGACTGTCTCCCTGAACAACTCCTCAGCCCCATATTTGTTAGATACAAGATAACAACCAACAAAGGAGTAAAAGAGGTGTACATTAGTCATAGATCTTGTAGGTAAACAAGAAGGAATGTGAGTCATACACTGATCACAAGTCTTACAGGTAAACCAGAGGAAGAGTAGGGTGTGCCTGGTCAAGTAGCTTGGAATTTGTAGTTGAGCAAGCACACTTAAAGGGATTACCTTAAGAGCAGATTTTCTCTGAGACGAGACAATGAAAAAGGAAGCAGGCAGTGTTCCACCCTAAGTGGGTGGGTGTTCCTAGCTACTCGGCTTCAAGGACTTACATCATACTCTCCACCAGTGGCCTGCCGCTAGTACATGTTTTTCTCAAGGTCATGTTTAAGCATGCTTGCTTGACCAGTACAGTTCCTTATTAGTTATATTTTAAGCAGTATATTATTCTGAGGGACAGTTACAGTTGGTGTTTTATACTACAAAAAAATAGCCAATGCTGCATTCCTTGGGTTCTATTGCAAAATGTATTTAGATGCAAATGGACTGATAAAAGGTTTGGAAAGTATATTATTTCCCATTCTTCAGCTTCTTGAGAGACCGGTCATTTGTAGTAGAGGCAATGTCTTAATTCTGGATTTTTGACACCTGAATTAGTTTAAGAACTGAACTAATTAATAAGGAGTACTCTAAATATTTCTTCTTTCCAGTAAGGTACTCAGAGGCAGTAGCTTTCCCAGTGAATTGATTCTGTTTTGTTCTGAGAATTTTTCCTCCATGCCACACATTTTGAAACTTCTGTCCTCTCAAATACTTTTTGCTGATATTTAATCCCTTTTTGATGTAGATAACTAGGGAACTTCTTGTTATCAGCACTAAACCTTTGCTTGCAATGATTGATTAAAAATTAATAAACAGTCAACTTGGTAGACAGCATTTTAGGCAGTGGAAACAGTAAGTGCAAAGGTCCAGAAACAAAAAGAAGTGTAGCTTGTGTTAGCAAAGGGATCAGTGCCTGTGTAGCTAGAGTGCAGAATTAGGTGGAGAATACCATTCCAGGAGATGGGTAAGGAAAGCTTGGATATGATCATCTATGATTGTATTTTTATCCTTACATCAAGTTCAGTGTCAGACATAAATAAAAGTTGTTAAGCCATATGTAGATATATTCTAATTATTCTAAAGCTAGTATAAAAAATGAATGTCAGGTTTCTAGAATAGTTCTGGAACGTTCTTTTGCAAATGTACAATGCAGAAATAATAGCACGCAGATCAGAATGTTAGTAATAAAAGATGGAGGAAGCCCTATAAATTAAAGAGATAAGATTTGAAGTTCATAGGACTGTTAGTTGAATAGCCATGGGGAATTGAAAGGAAATAGGGCTAAAAGATGATTTCAAGTTCTAGTTGGTAATGGGGACATGAATCACTGAAGTACAAGGATTCTTAAGGAAGATTAAGAATTCAGATCTGAACATGCTGAGTTTGAGTTCTCTATGCTAAGTTTAAGAAAGAGGCCGAATTTTTAAGCACTGGTACAGGCCAAAGCAATGGAGATAAATGGGGAAGGAACATCAGCATAATGTATAAAAGAAACATAACTTTCACCTTAATTAGGTTATTAAATATTAATCACAAATAGTAAAAACGAATTAAAATAAATTCTTAGAATTCTAAATCTTATATTTTATCAGAAGGTAAAAATCAAAGTAAAATAAAGTTATTAAATCAAAACTTAAAATTATGACCCAGATTAGTTCTTATTTTCAGTATTTTTCAAGAAATAGTGCAGTGTTTCTCAGAAAACAGTGCAGATTTATGTATAAGTGTTAGTCTAGGAATTTTTGTGTTTTGAAAAAAAACAGATCAAAAGTGTCTAAAAACAAAACAATATAAGGTGTTAGGATTATAATTAAGTACTAAGGTACACTGGTTCATTTAGGTTGACACATGGAAAATAGATATTTGGCTATTTGGTTAAAAGTTAAACAAAAACTGCATTTTAGTACAAAACATATGATTAAAGTGAAAACATTTTAATTACTAAAAGGAATAAAGGTAAAATTAATTCTTAAAGGAACACAAAGGTAATTCTTTTCATTAGTTTGCTCTCATATGGGCTTTTTTATGTCTTTGACTCTCTTGCAGCATGATAAAATGTGTTTATCATATCTTGGCTTATTCAGATGTATACATTAAAACCCACACTGCCACTAACATTTCTCATCTTTCAGAATGTAATGTTTTCATCATAAAGGAGGAATTGAATGGAGGAAGAGATAATATTATATAGGATGTGATTGTTTATTCTCCTGTACCAATAATTTGTATAAATCAAGGTGAAGGAACATAAACTACATAAAATAACTGAGAGCTTTAAGAGAATTTATAGTAATTCACCTGGTATCTAATGAATTTTTAATTCTTCCAAGTTTTAATAGAAAGAACATTTCAAAATTTATTTTAAGATACACTCAGTTTCAATTAACATTGTACCAGTGGAGCAGAAAACAGTTGGCTTTATGAATATTAGGAATTGCGTCTGATTTCATGATACCATATATGTTACATTTGACTTTTGCCACATTGTGTAGCATGGTAGAAATAAAATGAATTCAGATCTGCAATAAAAGGACAACATATACAATAGCTGTTTTGATATAACTTAATAAAATGAAGCACTGTATTTTGTTTGATGACATCTTTATTTGTAGTCATATTTTTTCTTTGTGCTAAAATATGTTTGAATGAGAATAAAGAAAATAATTGGATATCTTAGCATGTAAACATGAATTTAAAGTTGAGAAAAATATTTCCTTAGTTAATAAATTATTGACATTTGTTTGGTATCTTTTTTTTAAAAGATTTTATTTATTTGAAACAGAGAGAGATCACAACTATGCAGAGAGGCAGGCATAGAGAGAGAGGGGAGAAAGCAGGCTCCCCTCTGAGCAGAGGGCCCAATGCGGGCCTTGATCCCAGGACCCTGAGATCATGACCTGAGCCGAAGGCAGAGGCTTAACCCACTGAGCCACCCAGGCACCCCCATTTGTTTGGTATTTTAAAAAATATTATACAAATAATGAGCATTTTAATATATCATTGATGTTGCCTTGAATATTTTATATGTTTACTGTACTAATAATACATAGTGTTTTGAAGTTGAAATGTTCCAAGACTATACTTCTAGTTTCCTTTACAGTCTCAAACAGTGCTACATATTTGTCCTGCTCAAATTACCTATCCAAGCTAATTTCTAATATTCTCCTAAATACACATATTTTTCATCCAAATTTGTGATCCTATATTACTTATGGTTTGAATACCTTTCCAGAGCTCTCAGAACTGTTTAAGACCCATGTTGCTGAAATCATTTTTTCATCCAGAAGTTCTTTCCTCCCTCTCTGAACAGTCTCAGTTCTTTTAAGGTATCAGGTTAAGATGCTTAAATTATTATTATTTATGTACACATACTTAGGGAAAATTAGAGTTGAAAGAAATATTAGAGCCTATCTAGTACATTCCTCTCACTTTGCTAATGAGGAAACATATCCTGAGAGGTAAAGTGACTATAATTTTGGGTTAGAAGTTTTCTTTATCTTGGGATACCTGGATGGCTCATTTGGTTAAATGTCTGACTCTTAGTTTTGGCTTAGGTCATGATCTCAGGGTCATGAAATCAAGGCCCACCTGAGGCTTCCCACTCAGCAAGGAGTCTGCTTGGGATTCTCTTCCTCTCTCTCCCTTTGCCCCTCCCCCACTTGTGTGAGCTTGAGCTTGAGTGCACACACAATCTCTAGCTTTAAAATAAATAAACCTTTGAAAAAACATTAACTTTATCTAACCATCCATGTAAATAATAAAACCTCTAAACTGAAGGTGAGTTTACTGATGGTACCTGACAGCTGTTAGTGACAACGGGTTTCATCAACTCTCAGAGTGGCCCCACATAACAAGTACAGTAGTGGAGCCACACCTTCCTAAATCCATGGCCAAGTCATGTTAGAGTCTTCTTTTCATATGCCACTGGAATTATTTTTTATACTGTTTTGGCTTATAATTTTCTTATATGTTCATGGTAGTGATTAGCCTGTGATTTTTTTTTATTGTAATGTCCTTGTAAATTTTGTCAGTGTTACTTTTACCTCACAAAAAATGATGGGAGGGAGGAGTCAAGATGGCGGAGAAGTAGCAGGCTGAGACTACTTCAGGTAGCGGGAGATCAGCTAGATAGCTTATCTAAAGATTGCAAACACCTACAAATCCAACGGGAGATCGAAGAGAAGAAGAACAGCAATTATAGAAACAGAAAATCAACCACTTTCTGAAAGGTAGGACTGGCGGAGAAGTGAATCCAAAGCGACGGGATGATAGACCGCGGGGGGAGGGGCCGGCTCCCGGCAAGCGGCGGAGCAACGGAGCACAAAATCAGGACTTTTAGAAGTCTGTTCCGCTGAGGGACATCGCTCCAGAGGCTTACCGGGGTGAAGCCCACGCGGGGTCAGCGTGGTCTCAGGTCCCGCAGGGTCACAGAATGATCGGTGGTGTCTGAGTATCGCAAAGATTGCAGGTATTAGAACGGGGAAGCTGGCTACAGAGACAGAGCCGAGGAGTTACTCTCAGCTTGGGGTTACCTTGAACCGGTCGCAGGCTCGGTAAGCTCGGAGCGCGGCCGGAGACCAGGGTGACGGGAGTAATTGGGCGCTGTTCTCTGAGGGTACACTGAGGAGTGGGGCCCCGGGCTCTCGGCTCCTCCGGGCCGGAGACTGGGAGGCCGCCATCTTCATTCCCATCCTCTGGAACTCTACGGAAAGCGCTCAGGGAACAAAAGCTCCCGAAAGTGAACCCGAATGGATTACTCAGCCCGGCCCCTGGTGAGGGCGGTACAACTCCGCATGGGGCAAAGACACTTGAGAATCACTACAACAGGCCCCTACCCCAGAAGATCAACAAGAAACCCATCCATGACCAAGTTCACTTACGAGGAGTGCAGTTTCAATACCAAGGAGAGCAGCGGAATTCCAGAGGAGGAGAAAGCAAAGAA